>NW_015539887.1:1403643-1406623 GCF_001515605.1 Sinocyclocheilus anshuiensis
AGGTAGATAAAAAAATAAATTGTAAATTTATACTAAATAAATAAATATTTAAATAAGATAGATAGATAGATAGATAGATAGATAGATAAGGCCGAGATACAACAAATGCTAAATTTATACTAAATAAATAAATATTAAACAAGGTAGATAGATCAAAAATAAATTGTAAATTTATATTAAATAAATAAATATTTAAATAAGATAGATAGATAGATAGATAGATAGATAGATAGATTATATTGTTTATATATTGGAAATTTTTTGGGAGAGTTTAGGAATAGTTTTTTTTAGACAGATAGATGGATAAAAATAAACTATACATGTATATTAAAACTAATTGAATGAATGAATAAATAAATAAATAAATAAAGCCACACAGACTAATAAAGTGTAGTTTAACAACATTATGGTATTGCCAAATACAGTATCTGTGGCTTGTGTTCGTTCAGCCATGCATGAAAACGCAGTTAAGTATGATGCATTCTGAGGAGCAGTGCTTTTGTGTCGGGCTATTTGCTGGCCATAGTGAGGTCATCAAGAGCGGGTAAGCAGGCTTTGTAAAGGCCCTGCACAGGTGTGGCAGCAGCCCTCGCTGAAGGAGTGCAGTGAAGCACGAACAATCATCTAAATGTCTGTGAGATGAAATGGCTAGTTAACAATCTTTTGACTGCCCCAACCTCCGAGCTTTTGTCGGGTATCGATCGACCAGCTGCCACTGGGTTATTGTCAGCCTGGATGGGAGCCCCTTTGGCTGGGAGGGATGGGTAGCAGTTTATGTGTGTGTGTGTGTGTGTGTGTATGTTTGTGTGTTGGATAGAGGGGTGTTGCTTCTTTCTAAAAGGCTTTCTTATCCTTTAAGTTATAGGTTAGTCTAGTTAATTAGGTAAGATTCATTATTTGAAAGATTGAGGCACAAAAAGGGAAAAAAAATGCTTTCCAGTCTATGATGGTTTGCAAACAGTTAACTGAGCTGATAATGTGTCAGTGAAGGAAAATATTAACCACATACAGTATATGAATAAAATATACACTAAGAATGTCAGCCTGAAAAATCATGCATATTAACATCAAGAATAATTAATTTAATTCAATAATATTGTTCAGTAAGTAAGTAAGAAAGAAAACAAGCAGGCTAAATACAGTATATAAATAAATAATGTTTGCAGTGAGTGAGAACAGGCATGTTTAGGCACGTTTTGTTTTATTTTCCTCTGAATTAGTTAATCTAAAAAAAATCCTGCATAATTACATCTCAATTAAAATCAATGAATTTGATTTAATTCAAGAATATTGTTCATTTAGTAAATAAATAAATAAAGGTTAATATAAAAAAAATCTGTAAACATAGGGCACAATATACTGTATAATTTTTCGGTATTTATTTTTTACAGGTGTTTTACCAGTATTTTGAATTTTACACTTCATTGCATCGTGTTTTAGAGTTAAAGGCACAATATGTAAGATTTTTTAATTAAAATATTCCAAAACCACTAGAACAGTGTTATATATTTTGCTGACTTGTGTACTTTCATTATCCCAAATGTTTCGAAGAATGTTTAAATCCAGAGAAATAAGCAATTTTAACTAGTGACACGGACCGTGTCTATAGTGTCATTGTGTCACCTGCCAATGACGTCATACACCCTCGATTTCCGGTTTTGTTTTGTCGAAAACATGGAAACACTATTTTATCTATCTGATTTAATTTTATTTAATTGTATTATTTTATTTTATTTTATTTTATTTTATCTTATTTTATTTTATTTTAGGAGAAAATGATCGATTGTGTCAGGATTATGGACCTGCTGTGTTGTGTTTTCCCTCCCCATGTGCTTCCCCTGACCTAGTTTCTCCCGTGTTTCATGCCCTTATTTGGTCCTTCCTGTTCCTGTTCGTATTCGTTCCCATATGATTCAGCTGTGTTTCCCCAATTATCTCGTTTGATTCTTAGTATTTAAGCCCTGTGTTTGCCTGTGTTCCCTGTCCGGTATTGTGAATGTCTTCTTGGATGTGATCGTCTCATGCTACGCGTGCTCCTGTCTGCCCTATGTACCCCGTGTTTGCTGGATTAAAGACTGTGTTTATGGTGAATTCTCCTGATCGTGACAGATTGCACCTTTAAAGTAACAATATACACTTTTACAGTGTACAATGATGAAACACAGTCTGATTATTACTGTTAAATTTAGAATATTTTGAATTGCACAAGTTGGTCACAATAAATAAAACAAATAAGATATCAAATCATACAAACACTTTGCACTTAAGCTGTGCAGACCAGAACTGTTTCTAAAGTGTTCAATTTGATCATACAGTTAGAATGATCCCATTAGAATGAACACAACTGATCACAAATCCAATTAAACCATCACAATTATTTAATACACGGTTTATTCCCAGACTTTTAAGACTGTCCCCTACATTACTCCAGTGGGTGTGTGCAAGTTTGTCAGCGTGAGGGACAGCGCTAGAGCCAGTGGCACTGAGTAAAGTGCTGAGAGTCAGCCCTGACTCCTACAGTTTCAGTAATTATCCACAACTGCCCATTCTGTCCATCCACAGCCATAATGGAGACCAGAGCGTGTGCCTGTCACCACTACAGAAAGAGAGGGAAGGGACAGGGGAGAGACAAGGCGGAGAGACAAGTATTTGCCTACCTCATTATGTCATTGCGGTGACACAATAGCAACTTCTTTTTTTCTTTTGTCACTGTGACAAAACATTTAGGTTAGCAATCTCATTCTGAGAGGGGCACTGCATCATTATCACTGGGTTTCTCCTAGTTAGTTTAACTTTGTGAAGTGTTTCATGGACCTCTTGGACTTATTAGTAGTGGTGTCAAACCTATAAAAGCACACACATTCAGCATATATGTGAAATGATTGAAAATATTTACATGTATTTACATCTATATTTTTATATTAATATAATTTCTATTATATATAAATATATATAATATATAAAAATTACATATTTTTCT
>NW_015539887.1:1406663-1450139 GCF_001515605.1 Sinocyclocheilus anshuiensis
AAACATAAAATTCACCAGAAATTTTCAATACAAAGATTCACAGAACTTTTAATATTAAATGTATTATTATTATTATTATTATTATTATTATTATTTAATATATTGTGATTCAGTGCTCTGTGTCAGGTGTGAAGAAAAAAATAAAGATTTGGGCCACATTCTGAGCGTAGCCTTTGTTTAATGATTATGTACAGTGGTGGCCAAAATTGTTAGAACACTTGGCATATTTAAGAGGTTTCAGTTGTTTTTGTTGAATTGATCATAACAATACCCATAAAATGAACTATTGCCGGAACTACTTGCGACAGAAGGAATCTGCTGGAACACTGAAAATGATGGACTGGCCCCCTCAAAGTCTGAACCTCAACCCCATCAAGCAAATCTTGGGCGAGTTGGAAAATAAACTGGACAGATCTACTGTATTCAAAGAAAAGCCTTTGGCTTGAGTTGCAGAAGGCATGGAATAACATTAGTGTTAAAGTTCTCAGAAAATATACTGACACTATGCCAGAGAGATGTGCTGCTGTAATTGCTGCAAAAGGTGGACATACCAAATATTAAAGTTAAAAGTGGATAAAAACAGTACGACTCACTTCATCTGATATTTGTTGTGCTCAGAGAACCATCTGCATGTTTCATGAACATTAAAATTAAATCATGTTTTGGAGGCAAAAAAAAAAAAAAGTCAATATTTTCAGATCTGTCAGGTGTTTTAATAATTTTGGCCACCACTGTATAACATATACTTATTCAATCATTGACTGATCATCTTAATTATTACATTTAAACTGTGTTTATTATGTTTTGACGATGTTATAGTTGATGCCCTCCAAAGTATGGTCTACTTTATACACTGCTCACTCAGGAAGGGAGGCTTATTGGTTATTTTTTGTATTCGCAGACATTCCTTTGTCCTTCCATAGCCTGACACTTGTTTTTAATCAGTCAGCTGATGTCTCTTGGCTTATAATTTGTGCTCAGTTGACACGAAGAGAATTTAGATACCACAGACAGAAAGGCGCTGGAACTGTGCTGAGGTCAGCAGGCACCTGCAGTGCTAGACTCTAGAGGTATGTGGCGGCATGTCATTGCAACAAAAAGATGTTCCTGTACTCCAAAAACTAAATCCCACAAGCTATATTGTACTAAGTAGCTCTAAAACCAAGAGTTATAGTTTTATTTTGCTACCCTTTTATGAGCTATCCAATGTCTATCATGTTCAAAACATCTCAAGTTTTGATTTGATTTTTTTCCCCAGGCGCTGACCAGAAAGATGCCACTGAGACCTCGAGAACATTGCTGGTTTGAATCTCATACCATCAG
Source organism: Sinocyclocheilus anshuiensis (assembly GCF_001515605.1). Taxonomy (NCBI): domain Eukaryota; kingdom Metazoa; phylum Chordata; class Actinopteri; order Cypriniformes; family Cyprinidae; genus Sinocyclocheilus; species Sinocyclocheilus anshuiensis. Next base: position 1,407,987 of record NW_015539887.1, read on the forward strand.
ATGCCAAGATCTCGCTGCTTTTGAATAACCTGGATGTTCTCAGCATTGTTTCATCTGAAAAAATAATGCTGAACAAAAACGCCGCAGGATGAAGTTCGATTAATTTTTATACACAGTACACACACATATATTATATAAGCAAAAACTTTTATTTTGGATGCGGTTAATCGCGTTATTAATCGTTTGACACCACTACTTATTAGACAATGAAATCATCCAGAATGATATACTTTAGGTTCCATCAAGATCAAACGAACTATATTACTACTACTACTATTATTATTATTATTATTACTATTATTATTATTATTATTTCTGTTTTGAGAAGTAAGCTTTAATATACAATAGTAATATATTTCTGTCATAATTTCTTCAAGTTAAACTGAACTTTTAATGTATTACTACTATTATTATTATTATTATTACTATTATTATTATTATTATTTCTGTTTTGAGAAGTAAGCTTTAATATACAATAGTAATATATTTCTGTCATAATTTCTTCAAGTTAAACTGAACTTTTAATGTATTACTACTATTATTATTATTATTATTACTATTATTATTATTATTATTTCTGTTTTGAGAAGTAAGCTTTAATATACAATAGTAATATATTTCTGTCATAATTTCTTCAAGTTAAACTGAACTTTTAATGTATTACTACTATTATTATTATTATTATTACTATTATTATTATTATTATTTCTGTTTTGAGAAGTAAGCTTTAATATACAATAGTAATATATTTCTGTCATAATTTCTTCAAGTTAAACTGAACTTTTAATGTATTACTACTATTATTATTATTATTATTACTATTATTATTATTATTATTTCTGTTTTGAGAAGTAAGCTTTAATATACAATAGTAATATATTTCTGTCATAATTTCTTCAAGTTAAACTGAACTTTTAATGTATTACTACTATTATTATTATTATTATTACTATTATTATTATTATTATTTCTGTTTTGAGAAGTAAGCTTTAATATACAATAGTAATATATTTCTGTCATAATTTCTTCAAGTTAAACTGAACTTTTAATGTATTACTACTATTATTATTATTATTATTACTATTATTATTATTATTATTTCTGTTTTGAGAAGTAAGCTTTAATATACAATAGTAATATATTTCTGTCATAATTTCTTCAAAACAGTACGACTCACTTCATCTGATATTTGTTGTGCTCAGAGAACCATCTGCATGTTTCATGAACATTAAAATTAAATCATGTTTTGGAGGCAAAAAAAAAAAAAAGTCAATATTTTCAGATCTGTCAGGTGTTTTAATAATTTTGGCCACCACTGTATAACATATACTTATTCAATCATTGACTGATCATCTTAATTATTACATTTAAACTGTGTTTATTATGTTTTGACGATGTTATAGTTGATGCCCTCCAAAGTATGGTCTACTTTATACACTGCTCACTCAGGAAGGGAGGCTTATTGGTTATTTTTTGTATTCGCAGACATTCCTTTGTCCTTCCATAGCCTGACACTTGTTTTTAATCAGTCAGCTGATGTCTCTTGGCTTATAATTTGTGCTCAGTTGACACGAAGAGAATTTAGATACCACAGACAGAAAGGCGCTGGAACTGTGCTGAGGTCAGCAGGCACCTGCAGTGCTAGACTCTAGAGGTATGTGGCGGCATGTCATTGCAACAAAAAGATGTTCCTGTACTCCAAAAACTAAATCCCACAAGCTATATTGTACTAAGTAGCTCTAAAACCAAGAGTTATAGTTTTATTTTGCTACCCTTTTATGAGCTATCCAATGTCTATCATGTTCAAAACATCTCAAGTTTTGATTTGATTTTTTTCCCCAGGCGCTGACCAGAAAGATGCCACTGAGACCTCGAGAACATTGCTGGTTTGAATCTCATACCATCAGATGCCAAGATCTCGCTGCTTTTGAATAACCTGGATGTTCTCAGCATTGTTTCATCTGAAAAAATAATGCTGAACAAAAACGCCGCAGGATGAAGTTCGATTAATTTTGATTCAAAAATCCTTTTTGCAGTATAGAAACCTTGCCTCTCTCTTTATTTTTCTACTTAAATTGTCCAGCCTTGCATTCAAAAATCCATGTGCATTTCCCTTCTGGCCTTAAAGAAAAATCATATTGAAGAAGAAGTAAAAATGAGAGAATTGTGGAACGGAGATACGAAGGAGGGGCTTGCTAAAGGAAGTCAGGACAGTCTCGCCATGCAATTTAATCACTGTATACCCAGGCAAGTATTGACAGTTGTCCTGTGGAAGCTATTAAAGTTGCTTTCCAAGGTTAAATGAAATGGCAGTTTATCAGGGGAGCATTGAGAAAATAAGGGAATCTGCTGGAGCTGGCTGATTAATGTGGAGCATGATCAACACAAGGGGGTTCATTAAACCATATATCACTAGGGTAATTTAACATGTCATCATGCCTGCTGTCTCCCCCTGCAACACGTGTATTTATGTGTGCGTGGGAGTGTGAGATTGTGTGTGCTTTTTGTCATGGTTACACTGTACATCAAAGAATCAGTGTCGGTTTGGGTGTTGGCTGATCTTATATTGTGAGGAACGACATGCAGCATTGTATCGTGCTGAAATGAAATAACGGTAATTGCTAAAATGCTCCTGCCCACATTTGGTGTTTGTAGGTGCATGATGGGTAAAATATGACATGGAAGGGTAACCTTCACATATGGGTATTTCTGTAGGCAATTTGCGGACTTTTAGAAAATAAACTCTCATAAAACACAATTCACACTTTCACTCATTTATTTAATGTGTTTAACAATGTCAAATAGTGTATATAGAATGCATCAAAGGAGAATGCAGTCATTTAATTTTTTTCTGAAAAGTCACCGTTCCTTCTCATTTTCGCAGTATCTCAAATTATGTATTTTGGTTAGCAGCATTCTGTGGTGGAAATTACATTTTAAATGTGTTTTGTTTTAATATGGTATGCTGATAATTCCATAGCTTGCATTTTACACAATTAACATTTTCCCCGTTTTAAAATAGGACCAAATTGATCGGATATTACGTGATATTTAGTTACCTGGATCTTTGTTTTCTGCACACATCACGCGTCAGGCTCTTCTCTGGCACTTTTGTCTCCTTGGTAACCAAATACAGGGACTTTCGATCTGCCTGCTGTCTCCCCCTGCAACACGTGTATTTATGTGTGCGTGGGGGTGTGAGATTGTGTGTGCTTTTTGTCATGGTTACACTGTACATCAAAGAATCAGTGTCGGTTTGGGTGTTGGCTGATCTTATATTGTGAGGAACGACATGCAGCATTGTATCGTGCTGAAATGAAATAACGGTAATTGCTAAAATGCTCCTCCCCACATTTGGTGTTTGTAGGTGCATGATGGGTAAAATATGACATGGAAGGGTAACCTTCACATATGGGTATTTCTGTAGGCAATTTGCGGACTTTTAGAAAATAAACTCTCATAAAACACAATTCACACTTTCACTCATTTATTTAATGTGTTTAACAATGTCAAATAGTGTATATAGAATGCATCAAAGGAGAATGCAGTCATTTAATTTTTTTCTGAAAAGTCACCGTTCCTTCTCATTTTCGCAGTATCTCAAATTATGTATTTTGGTTAGCAGCATTCTGTGGTGGAAATTACATTTTAAAAAAATTTTGGATCAAAAGGGCAGACTTCTTTGTCTTTTAATTTATGAGCTAAGATTTGTAATACTTTAATACTAAATATATATATATATATATATATATATACTGTATATATATATATATATGTATATATTGTATAATATATACATTTGTAATAATTTGATACTAATATATAACTTGATTGATAGGCCTACATAATATCTAAATATTAAAAGCAAAATATTCTGTGATATTTATCTTGATTTGTTTATTTTTTCTTAGTCTGTTCTTTTTTTGTCTTTTTGTTCTTCTGTCTCATCTTAAAACGTATAGGGCAAAATTGTGTGTTGTGATGAGACCTGGATTTATATCAACATTTATATAAATTTTCACCTTACAGATACTGAAATAGGCTCATTTAGGCTGATTTTATGCTTTTAAAAGATGATTTTTCAAATTTAATATTTAGAGCTGCATGACAGAACCTTGGCCTCTCTATCGCCATCTGTGGTTGAAAATGAAATTGCATGTTAGCCTACTTGCGTAGTAACCTAACTGTTTTACGTTAGTTGTGCGCATGAATCGCCATGACAGATCTGTTACGCATTTCAAGTGTATTAAAGAAAAAAAGTCATCGGAGCAAGTAGGCTAAATAGTTATCATATCTGCCCATGATTATCTGAGTTTTGCTTTGGCGCGGGCTTTGGCACTTTCCCCTGTTGACTCTCAGCAGTTCTTCGTTTTGACAATGGATGATTCCACAGAGGTTAACGATGGTTGCTATTTAGAAGTGACCAAGTTCTACTAGTTCTACTTCTCTTATTAGTACAAAGTATACACAACAACACTATTTATTGTAGTTACAAACCACACAGGATAGTAAGCGTACCGTGTTTTTATTATAGACGTGGCTTAAATAGACAAAATCGAATGATGTGAGCTAGGTATTTTCGCGCGAAATCCGACCCGACAGCTCAAAATACAAATCGTTATTGTAGGCCAACCCTAGTGAATCTGGATAAGGTAAGAATATGATTTTGAAAATGGATTTTTATGTGCTAGCTCAGTAATACATTTTTATGAGTAAGAATGTGGGACAAAGTAAAAACAATAACAGCTACACATATAAAAGTATCAAAAATTATGAAGATGCAGTACAAAAAAATTACAAGACAATTTTAATGTGACCTTCATTTGTTAGTTTTAATAAAAGTCAAACGTTTTGTCATAAAAGTCCCCATAGTTAAAGAACTCCCATATATATAATCATTTTGAAGTCTTTAATATTGCAAGAGACTTTATCACTTTGATAGCTGAACAGAAAAAAACTGTGACAAACAAGTGCACTATATCACTTCTGCAGGGACGTCTGGCATTTCTATAAACATCCCCATCGTTTCAGTTTCCCCAAATGTCCAGCCCTCTCTAATCAGGAGGGCCTCATGATCACTTGCAGTTTTGCAGTGGGACTAGCACGCGGGCATAAATAAGGCTATGCTAATAGAGCTCGGCAAGGCATGTCATTTATTATCAAGGATTTGTTTACAGGAGGATAATTGATGGTGCCTGCGGGACAGTGGAGAGTCGGACATGAATCACAGGCCAGACGAGGCTCTTGATAAGGCGCTGAGAGTCGCTCGTAATTAAGCAGGGCACTAGAGACCAATTGTTTGTGGAATGATTTGGCCGGGGCTAATTGACACTAATTGTTTAATCTGATTTTCTTGTCTTCCACTGTGATTCTAAGTCAGGCCCAGTAGAGCAGTCATCCTCAACACTGTATTAATGAGGTCTGGGGGGATATTAGTGCGTGTATGGATGTGTGTGTGTGGTCGAGTTTCATGCATATGGAAGGGAATTAGTTCTTGGAACGTCTGACGGTTCTCGAGGGAGAATCGGGAGAAGAATATGGTAAATGCGTACGTAATATTTCACGTTCGCAGTGTTTACATTCAAAATAAATGAATCGTTATTTGTCTTACTGTCTTTTACTTTAAACTACTGGGTATCAATAATCTTGGTGGATAGCTTTCTTCCCTAATGTGTTGCATGTGGCTACAAGCTGTAAATGAAACTTCCAGCCCTGGTCAGCCCGCACACCTTCAGTCAGGTTATCACACAGTGCTAACAGCGGGGCTGCTTCAGTCGATCTGATTTACCAGCGCTCTTCAAACCCCTCTGAGAATAGTTCAACCCCACTCTGTTCCAGCTGACTGACACATAATGGCTTTTAATAGCCATATTACTTAAAATTACTGGGTCAACAGTAGCAAATGTGTTTCATGGCTCATTAGCCAAAAATGTTAGACAAACAGTGCCTCTATATTTAACATTAGCAAAGATGCAGGAGAAATGTTTTCATGCTGTTGATATGGAGTCTCACCGAGTCTAATACTGGGGCTTTTTGGCAAAAGCAATGAGTTCGAATGTGCAGGGTTAATTTTTTTTTTCTCATATGCCAGTGATTTTTAAAATGTTATGACTGTATATTAATTTAGATCGCTGGGGTCTTCCCTTTTTATTTCATTAATCATGTAAGAACCTTTGCAGAGTTGGAAATTTAACCATAATAATAAATCATGGTGACAATATCAAGGAAAAAAATATATATATATTTTTTGATGTATGGTATAAATGCACATAATTTTTTACTTTTTTTTTGCTCTACTTAATAATTATTAACTGATATTCAATATATCAATAATAATAATGATCACCAGCTAAATTACAGATTTTTTAAAAAGTGGATAAAATGAAATATCCCACCATGCTGCTGAATGTTTTTCGTTCCATCATTTGTATTTTGATGCCAAATCTATACAGCCTTATGTTATAGTCTGATACTAAATAATTGTGCCCATATGTTTTTATTTCCTATGCTTTCTGGATAGGTAACAATTAAACTCTAAATCTGACTTTTATATTTCAATTAAGTTGAAGATCTATCAGGATTACAGTGTAGGTCAAATAGTTTTCCGAAGCATGTGTAGACGATAATGATGATGTTGTCATAGCTGAACTGTTATATTAACTGTTGTTCTTTCGTATGTTCTTCAGGGTTAGTTTTGTAAAAAAGTTTCCAGACAAAGTCATCCTGCTTCATCTGATTACATTTGGCACATTTATAAAATCACTTAAAGAGGGGACGAGCCGAACCAATGAACATTAGATCACATTTAACACTCATCAGCCCTGTAGCTTTTTTAATTAACACAAACCGTGATGAGATATTAATGATGATTAGAATGGGAGATGTAGTGTGTTATCAAGATCACTGGTGGTGAAGAGTGGAATTTTGCTGCACTCTTGCCAGAATCACAGCTCGGTTGGCACACAGACAGTAGTTAGAGAAGCATGTTTTCATTATTTTAGTCTTAGAGTTTTGAAGTTTTAATTTCTGATAATTTACATGAAATTGATATTTAATAAAACTCCACCAGATCTTCATTTCATATTTGAAAATTTCTTTTGACTTTCACTGGTCATGATGTAGCTTGTTTGAAGGCTGAATTATTTGCATTTCAATTAACATTTATCTTGTCAGTGTCTTCTCAATGAAGTATTTGTGATTTATCAGGGATGGCTGCTTTTACTTTGTGCTAATAATTGGATGCTATTGAAAGGATGAGTTTCATTGATTTTGTCGGTGACTGTGGACATTACTGGCGCAAACCCTAGATTGTCAGCAGGGTCTGTGTTGAGCCGCGATCAATGGTGGTGAATCTTCCCCCCTGCTTTTTTATTTACTCCAGCCCGCATTGATTGAAACATGCAGTAGTTCAGGGAGATATTGTCAGGAGGACACTGAAAAGTTTCACATTCGGAGCCTCCGAAAGCTCAATTTAGATTTTTAACATCTATCGGGTTTATATAAAGATGATGATGATGATGATATCTGCCCTCTGATCCTTACAAATGTCAAATGCTGACTAATACAGATTGGAAAAACCTGGGTTTTGTCACTGATACAGAGCATATGAATGTAATTTTATTTTTAAAATAGTATATCAGCACATAGACTTTCAAAAAAAAAGAAAAAGAAAATGAATTTTTTACAAGTAGTTACAAAGAATCAGCAAATAACGTTGAATTAAACCTGCATTTTGGAAGTAGAAAGGCTGAAATAGTATTTTCTTGTAAAACAAACTCCAGTAATCTTTGTTCTATTAACAACTTAAAAAAAAAAAAAAAAAAAAAAAACACACTTTGTTCATAGTTTAGAGTCAGTAAGATTTTTTAAAATAAATTACTAACTGTTATTCAGCAAGGATGCAGTGAATTAATCAATGAAAATGTGTCTGTTGTTTTGAACTTTCTGTTCTTCAAAGAATCCGGTTTCCTCAAAAATATTAAGCAACATAACTGTTTTCAGTTATTTTTTCTGGAGCCCCATATCAGCATATTACAATGATTTCTGAACGACACTGAAGAGCTTTGCCATCACAGCAATAAATTAAAAAAAAAAAATAAAAAAAAACATAGTTTGTTCATAGTTTAGAGTCAGTAAGATTTTTTAAAATAAATTACTAACTGTTATTCAGCAAGGATGCAGTGAATTAATCAATGAAAATGTGTCTGTTGTTTTGAACTTTCTGTTCTTCAAAGAATCCGGTTTCCTCAAAAATATTAAGCAACATAACTGTTTTCAGTTATTTTTTCTGGAGCCCCATATCAGCATATTACAATGATTTCTGAACGACACTGAAGAGCTTTGCCATCACAGCAATAAATTACATTTCATAATACATTAAAATTAGAAAACAGTTATTTAAAAGTGTAAAAATATTTTAAAATATTACTGTTTTTACCATATTTTTGATCAAATAAATGCAGCCTTTATGAGCATGTAAGAGACTTTTAAAAACATTCAAATATCTTACTGACCCCAAACTTTCGTATTTTGTATAAGCGGGATATTTAATCTGTATAGATTTACATATATTTCAAGCACATATATCAGCCGTTTCAGTCAAACTTGAAGCATTTGTATCCAATAATGGTGAGAAAATCTTCACAAATCTCTCAAAGAGAGTAAGAAAATGCAGAGTTTCGTGTTTAAAGTCTTCCATTCTGAGCTGAACAAAGACAATAGCTTTAGTCCAGCGGATTAATCTCAGTCTAAACATCAGACAAACTCAACGCAACATAAAAGAATAGAAAACGTGTTGTGCATTCACTCCGGTCATGCAATTCATTCAGGTATTTTCAGTGGAAAAACAAAATCTTACTTCTCATTTCTTCCTCAAAAAGTGGTCAAACACTGACAAATAAACAATCCCTACAATCTACCGTGTGGTTCTTGCCTTTCCCTATTACTTTACCCATAAACACCGGTTCGCATGCGCTGTCAGTGAGTTGACGCTTGCATATCCCATTTTCGTGGGAGCTTAGAGAAAGGTCACTTGTTGTAACCCATCTGGGACTCACCGGGTTGAATGTAATCAGTATGCACTTGTTATTCCGGGTGCCTGTGCATTCTCTTTTTATCTGCTTGTTGGAGAGAAGTTAATTTCCCTTGTGACCTTTGTGTAATAAAACAGCATTATCTGTTGCACTAGGGAAGAAGCAAATTAGCTTTCTCAGTAGTGTTTTGTCACAGAGGTGATCACTTATAAAGTTATTTACTTAATTAGATTAAGAGCGCTGTAAAGGCCCCGTCTAGAGTGAGGAGGTGTATCTTGTCTGTCCATATTATCTTATGGCCTCTCTAGCTGGAAAGCACAATGTCTGGGCATCTCCGCTACGTTCCTCATGTTCCTGAGGAGGATTATGATGATACCAATGGCCAGCGCTTCCTAGTGACCGTGTCTAATTTTGATGATTCGGACTTCCTGTGAATCGCTTATCTGAAGTAGGCCGACGAAGGAGGTTGGATGACAACCATTTTAACACCCGGCTCCAATGTGGCTGCTTTGGAATCACCTGAACTGAACGGAATGACAAAAGCGCCATACTAAAAGCATTATAAGCGCCAATTCCCCTGTCTAAAGCTCTTAATGTGGCTATTTTGCACAGCGCTGCACGAACATGTGCTATTTGATAGCCTTGAGTTTCTTTCAGCAATTCAGTTTGGCTAATCCTTCCCCTTATGCTTAGACTGCGGCCTGATTTGTCGGTTAAACTGGATCTGCCACACTTTGTCCTAAAGAGCCTGATGGCAATCTGTCAGTGCGGAAAAGCTGTCCAAAATTTAGTTTTTCCTTTGCAGGTACACCTCTGCAAGTCGCTGCTTGTTTTTATTGCATTTGGTTACAGTGCAGCGAGGTTGTTCAAATAAACAGGACTGGAAAATATGCCAAGGAGGTGCCACAATACACTTAGGCCGGCTCGTATGAGCATCTTTTTGGGGGGGGGAACTTTCTCACACACCCGTTTTTGTGAATGAAGAACGGGCGCCGAGAGTCCTACAGGTATATGCGGGTGTATCTGTGTGTGTGAACCTCTGAAGGTGAATGTAATGCTTTGCTGACCCGTGGAATCTACCTCATTATCTGGCCCATTGTGCTATTCTCCTTCCTTGGCCCCTTTCACACCCTGTCACCCAGCCACCTCCACTGCCACCGGCCTGGCCAGCTCATTCATGTCCCTTCAGTCCATTGTGAGGCCCCTGGAACCCAGGGCCCTGTAGCGAGCAGGGGGAAAGGGTGGCCCCTGCTTTGTGTTTTTTCTTGCCGCTCTTCACACGCACGGCGGGGAACTTCCTTTCTCATGTCACCGAAACCGGCATGGCCTAATCCGCCTGGCCACACCACCCGCCGAGCATGCTGGGAAGGGGCATTTATAAAGCAGTCCCTAATGGTTCGTTAATAAATCGCTTCCATTTTACGCTCGACTCTTCACACCAGCGCAGAGGAGGATAACGCCGGGCCGGAGGATCCGAACAAGCGAGCGCTTTGATAGGAGAGTCTCGGATGGAATCACAGATTCTAGGATGTCTGAAGATGAACGTATGAGTTTTTTGACCTGAAATAGCTCGTAACGAGCTGTGATTGTGGGGCGGTGTGAGTTTTGCTCAAGGGTTAATGGTTAGAGCACTGCCCTGCTGACCGTTTGCAGCCCCTCATGGGTCTCTAGAGAATCTATTACCCATCATCCTCTGTCTTTAAAGAGGTGACTTTGGTTAAAGCACTCTGGCTAAGAGGTTAGACAGGAGCTCCATATTGACTTCAACGGTAGCCAAGATGCATACGGTCTGTGATCTGAATGGCCCCCGTGTGAGGCGTAGAGGGGGCTGCTTGTGTGAATGGGAGTATGGGTGATTGGCTCAGCGGGAGCGGTCAGGGGTGTTAGGGGTGTCGGGAGCCCACAGGGCTAATCTTGTTAAGTGTGACACACAGCCAGGGGGAGTGGAGGGGTGGTCCCAGTAAGACAAACACACACACACACACACACACACACACACACACACACTAACAAGTGCGTTATGCACAAAGCTGAATATGAGGGCAGAAGTGCATATTTAAATGATTTTTGTTGTATGAGTATGTTAAGATAAAATTAGCTTATTTAACTGTTTGATTTTAGGGTCAGTTACGTGATTGTCGTTTTTGGCCTACCTGTTAATTTCTTCAAAGATGTAGCCTATTAAAAATGCATTTCACACATGCAGTTTTGCTCAAATTTATGAACATTTGAAAAACATTTGTTAGCAAAGTCAATGTCATGTGGTTCGACCAACATGCTGAAAAAATAAAAACTGGAAGTGTCATATGATAGAGATCCTCAGTCATGACTGTGTGTCAAATTCAGTAAGTCTTGTAAATTATCATATAATTTGACCAATTGAAAGGTTGAAAAATGTCATGTGGTGCGACTCCCCAAAATCATATTCATAATTAACAATTACTGATTTTGTTAAAAAATATCCTGAAAAATATATTGACAAACATTTTGATGACAAATGATTAAGATGTGGTTGTATTCATTAATAAGCTCTGCAAAACCACTTAAAAATGTTTATGCTTCATTTGCAAAGCCTTCCTTATATGGTATCAGCCCATATATGGTATCATTTGAAAGCTTAGAGTATCTTCTTTACAAAGAATACCATAACGTTTGGTTTTATGATACATAAAGCAGTAAAATGAATCTTAGAAATGTATTCGTCCCACACACGAAGATGCGCATAATTTTTCAGAAGAATGTGTATTTTTTATATTTTTCACAAAACAGTCGTCATATATCACAAGAAAGCTCTTATTCTCAGAAATTTATTAAATTATTATTTCATTGTGTGACAATCACAGATCGAATGATCTTCAATAGAATTGCGATGTGAAATTTGATACCTCTGAGGAAACATTCAGATGTGTCACATTCCTACACGCACCATAGCTTCAGTCAGCCGCAAACAGCCAAAACCTCTATATTATCTTTTAGATTAGGATCTCTTCTTTCAAACGAGACCATTTTCAAGTTTCTGTGTGCTCGCATTGGTGAGAAATCCACTGTTTTGTCGCAGAAGCGCAACAGAAGCGCACCAGAGAAAAAAAAGATGCTTTTTGGGCAAACACGCGCTCTCCAAATCATAGCAGCTCCGGCCAGCGGCTCTTATGTTCTACAACTCTGGGCTGCTGTGGGCGGCAATAGGTCAGATTACGCCACTCAAGCGCGCCGGCCACTCAGAGCCGTGAAATATGACACCTCTGGGTCAATAAATAGACAGCAGGGAGAGAGAGAGGATCTGGGCCAGCGCTGGAGCTGTTTTGCGCTCGGGATTTGTAGTTTTTTTTTTTTTACTGTTTTGAAGGCGATAATGGCACGCTGAAAGGCTAATGCATCAGCGGCACGGATAAAAGCGATCTTAGGAAAAAGTAAAACTAAAAGGTAAAGATGAAGAAGAATGTTCAGCGGCGCCGTGGAGAGGAAAGGACGCGCGTCTGGTGAGCGCAAATAAGCGCTTTTGCTCCGTTGTTGATAGAATCATTATTTTGAAATGTAAAAGCACAGCTAACAATCTGATAAACGATGTATTGACAGTAAAGTACAGTACAGGATGCGTTTCAGTAAATATACATGGATATTATTACAGTGCTGTGTTTATAAACAGCTATTTCTTTGTTTCATATTCTGAAGACCAGATAGCAGCCGCCAGCCCGTGGCGGAAGCAGTTAGCGGCACAGCTAGCGGCGCAGCTCGCGTCTCATCTCCAGGAGGCAGCTGATGCTGGCAGGATGCTGATGCAGAGGTGATGCAGGGGACAGGTGACTAAAATTATGCACATAAATTGAATGATATAAAGCTGGAGGATGTGGATTCTGTTTTAGATTGTAATAAACCACATTACAATTTATAGAGTCTTGTGTCTCCTGAAAGAAAAAAAAATGATTGTATAAAACACAAAATGTGACATTTCACTTAATTAATAATTCGCTTATGCCATTTTGTATATTACTACTTAGACAAACATAAAAATGAAACATAATTCAGTCAATAATCAAGAAAAGTGCTATGGCACATAGTAAAATAGGATTATGGTGGTAATATGCTTTATAAAACCTGTTTTTGCAAAGGAAACTTACAAATACACTTTTAGACACAAAAAAAGGGACAATTATACTCCCTTCGGTTATAATTCAATAACTCCGGTTTAGAAGCTGTATTTGAAAGATTATTTTTTCTGGCAAATCTTGGCACCTAGTGGAATCAAACAATATAAGTTGCAGAGAGCTGGAGCAAATAGAACCTGAATAACAGACGTTAAAAAACAAATTCTGAAAAAAAAAATCAAAAAGCGCCTATCAGCTCCGGCCAGCGGCTCTTATGTTCTACAACTCTGGGCTGCTGTGGGCGGCAATAGGTCAGATTACGCCACTCAAGCGCGCCGGCCACTCAGAGCCGTGAAATATGACACCTCTGGGTCAATAAATAGACAGCAGGGAGAGAGAGAGGATCTGGGCCAGCGCTGGAGCTGTTTTGCGCTCGGGATTTGTAGTTTTTTTTTTTTTACTGTTTTGAAGGCGATAATGGCACGCTGAAAGGCTAATGCATCAGCGGCACGGATAAAAGCGATCTTAGGAAAAAGTAAAACTAAAAGGTAAAGATGAAGAAGAATGTTCAGCGGCGCCGTGGAGAGGAAAGGACGCGCGTCTGGTGAGCGCAAATAAGCGCTTTTGCTCCGTTGTTGATAGAATCATTATTTTGAAATGTAAAAGCACAGCTAACAATCTGAGAAACGATGTATTGACAGTAAAGTACAGTACAGGATGCGTTTCAGTAAATATACATGGATATTATTACAGTGCTGTGTTTATAAACAGCTATTTCTTTGTTTCATATTCTGAAGACCAGATAGCAGCCGCCAGCCCGTGGCGGAAGCAGTTAGCGGCACAGCTAGCGGCGCAGCTCGCGTCTCATCTCCAGGAGGCAGCTGATGCTGGCAGGATGCTGATGCAGAGGTGATGCAGGGGACAGGTGACTAAAATTATGCACATAAATTGAATGATATAAAGCTGGAGGATGTGGATTCTGTTTTAGATTGTAATAAACCACATTACAATTTATAGAGTCTTGTGTCTCCTGAAAGAAAAAAAAATGATTGTATAAAACACAAAATGTGACATTTCACTTAATTAATAATTCGCTTATGCCATTTTGTATATTACTACTTAGACAAACATAAAAATGAAACATAATTCAGTCAATAATCAAGAAAAGTGCTATGGCACATAGTAAAATAGGATTATGGTGGTAATATGCTTTATAAAACCTGTTTTTGCAAAGGAAACTTACAAATACACTTTTAGACACAAAAAAAGGGACAATTATACTCCCTTCGGTTATAATTCAATAACTCCGGTTTAGAAGCTGTATTTGAAAGATTATTTTTTCTGGCAAATCTTGGCACCTAGTGGAATCAAACAATATAAGTTGCAGAGAGCTGGAGCAAATAGAACCTGAATAACAGACTTTAAAAAACAAATTCTGAAAAAAAAAATCAAAAAGCGCCTATGTTTTTTTGTTTATTGTAATATTTAAAACCTATATAATGTTATTTATGAAGAATTACAATCATATTTTGAAGTTCAAAGGGTTTTCTATAGAATGACACCATTTTTTTTTCCATTTCCTCCATTGTATGTGTGTAGGGTAAACATTTGAATTTGGGTATGTCAAATCTAGGGCGAAAAAATACACAAAAATGCCCCAGAGCTTAAGGGGTTTTAATGGTTACACCACATTACATTTTTAGAATGATTCAATTCAAACTGTTCTTTAAAATTGTATAAAAGGTTTTTAAAACCATATGAAACCAACATGAACACAAAGAGTACATATCTTAGAACTTGACATATGTTTTTTAAACTAGATTTTTAAAAGATTTTAGCTTTTCTTTATCGTTGAAATACACCATTGACCCTTTAACCTTATGGTAGACAACAGTATTGATTACATTGATTTGCAGTCAAGCACAAAAATATTGGCCATCAAAAAATGAGTTAATTATTCTGAAGAATCTGAACGCTCGCTTTTGTGCTCATTTAGATCATGAACTGTTGTTGCAAAACTAATCCTGGCCACTTTTTTTTTGTTTCAATGAAATTAAAGTCAAACTTCATGAGTGCGTGAGCATGGCATAAGTGGATTAAAGTAGCAATTAGTTCTTTTTTAGGTTTTACAGTCAAAGTAGTAATTTCAGAGGCCATGGGGTCATGTTGTTTGTCACGAGAAACTGAGATTGGGTCAATTAGAGTGTAGGAGGATGTGTTCAGTTCATCTGACAGCTGCATGTGGTGCTACAAAACTTAACGATTAGTGAACATTTAGAAGAGAGAAAAAACTAAACCGAAAGAGTGAACGGTGTACTATAATCTGCCCACAACATCGCACAGAGAGCCGAGACATAAATGGACCTTTTTCATTTTTGCCCAAAACAAATGCAATTATTATACCATCGATTCCTCATATAGACAGAGCACTTAATAATGTGCGATTTGAGATTCGAAGTGATTTGGATGATGTGTTGCAGTTTTTAATGCATGGAGAAGCAGAACCATTACAGTTTTTAATGCATGGAGGAGCAGAACCATTACAGGCACTCCTCACCTCCAGCAATCTGTGTTGAACCCTCTGTCAGTCAATCAATGCTCTCGGTTATCCAGAGAGGCATAAATTGGGTGGTTATAACAAACAAAAAGCTATCAGTGGTTATGAATAGAGAGCAACTACTGAGCAGGGTCAAGCGTCAAAAGCTCTGACTAACCGTGAGCGAGCTGCTGTCATCAATAATATGGAAAGAGAAAGAAAAACAGCCAGGAGAGTATGAGTAACTCAAGATAATGGTGGAGCAGGGCTAAATCTATAGGTTATGAAATGCGCTCTCTATACCTGGATTGCATTTCCTGTGATCCTGTACATAATTCATACACAGAAATAGCAAAGAAAAAGAAGAAAGCAATGCTCTTTCCTGTTGTGGTATGTGTGACGGATTTGATGCTCTGTATATTGCATGCATATAATGTCTCTGCGGGACGCTCAGAGAGGTTAAGGTCATGCAGGTATATGTGGCTGGTCCTGGTAGCAAGCATAATTGGCAGCATGTTTTTTCAGGTATAAACACCTCATCTTGTCAGACTGTGGCAGAGCATGTAATTACCGCTCTTCCTCTTGCTAAGTGGGCTCTGTATTCGTGTTGTGGGGATTTCCAGTGTCTTTCCATAACAACTCCAATCAGAGAAGAAAGTGAAGGGGTATTTAGTTCTTCTCCAGAAGTGTTTTGCAAACTTGCCTTGTAATGTTATACACGGAAGTCAAGGCGAGAAATGGCAAAGAGTGCTTAGAAGGTATTAGGATTTGTAAGCTCACAGAGAATGCAAAATTATAAATGGCCCAGAAAAGCATTTGTATTGGAAATGTACTCACTTGGCATTTACTTGTGCAAAATGCAAAGCACAGTTATGGAAGTTACGTTTTTCATTTTTTAAAATTACACTGCTAGAAATGTTTTGTGCATGAGAAGAATAAATAATACTTATTTAATGACAACAATAATAAGGTTTTTCAGGCCAATGCAGGCTTGAAGTTGCAAATGCAAAGCATGTTTTTATCGGACTGCGGTCAGTCCAGCATCAGCAGTTACTGAAGGCAATGCGCCTTGTCAAGCCACAGACAGCACAGAATGATTGAGCAGTTTAACTGTTAATAAATAAATAATAATAATTTAAACAATATATTACATAATTAAGCCGTTTTTATTATGTATTTTTAACGATTTACGTGTCTGCCACAATAATGAAATATATTATCTTCATTTGGGAGCTAATGTGATTAATTCGATTTACTTAATTCATAATTAGTTTAATGGTTTTAATTGATTAATATCCCTGCTGCAAGTGCACACAAGGTGCATTCCAATTCACATTTACTTATGCACTACTTTGCCGTTCACATACTTAAACAACGCATGCTGTTCTGTGTCAGCAGCACCGTACGCGGATACGTTGTTTATGCTTTTGAACGTAAACAACGTATCCGTGTACATCCGCGTTTACGTATGTTATACTCTCCAAAATGGCACTATAGGGTGGCGTGGAGGAGCCGAATTGTTGAATAAAGTCGTTATTTTTGTTTTCTTTGCGCACAAAAAGTATTCTCGTAGCTTCGTAAAATTACGGTTGAACCACTGATGTCACATGGATTATTTTAACGATCTCCTTGCTACGTTTCTGAGCCTTGATCGTGTAAGGATCCTTGCTGTCTATGGGAGGGTCAGAGAGCTCTCGGAATGCATCAAAAATATCTTAATTTGTGTTCCGAAGATGAACGAAGGTCTTACAGGTTTGGAACGACATGAGGGTGAGTAATTAACGACAGAATTTTCATTTTTGGGTGAACTATCCCTTTAATACACTCGATGGTTGAGTACATAGAACAAGTGCACAGTGTATAGTGCATCATTTGGGACACAAATACAGAGACATTTTATTTGATTTTTAAGTGAATATGAATAAGCACTTCATCTGAAATACAAACTCCCTTCTTTATCATTTTTGTGTCTACGAGGTTAAAAGGTTTCCTCCAGCTCTTACTAGCTCCAAACATTCCATCAAAATAAAAAAACAGAAAGTAAAAAGTAGAAGAAAAATACAAGGCCATTGTCATTGCCTTTTCTCTTCTCACCCTTGGTTTCCTCTTCAGAAATTGATGCCTTCTTAAATTGAAGCAGAGGAACCGACAGGTAATGGTTAGCACGATAACTACTAACTGATTTCATCAGTCAGAGTTTTCCCCCTGCCTTTTTTTACACTCTACAAGTGCAATTGTTGGAAGTTGGAGAGAGATTAGCTGTCAGACGTGTCAGATAAACAAGCAAGAGAACAGCAGCAGTTCTGATATGGCAGTCGAGGAAGTGGTGGGTGGTCAGAGAGACACATTTGTCATATCCGATGTGTGTCGCATGTCTTCTGCTCAAAGTTGCTCTCAGTATTATTTTTTTATTTACGTTGCGCTAGCTGATAAGTTAACCATCTTGGACGGTGTACTGACACCTAGTTTTGTGGATGTACATCATAAAAGCTAAAACTTTCAGTTACCCATGCTATTGTTGAAATATATTTGCAGTGAGGCATGATTAATTAGTTTCATGAATGAAAGTGTCTACTTACATAGCTAAGTATCTAAAGCCAGTAATATTCAAGTGGTCATATGATCTCAAAATGGCCGCCTCCATTAAGCAACCTGATCTATGTAAAATAAAACCGCTTTTTAGGCCTTCATTTCATGTAAGTATACATGGTATTAAACACATTTTTCACTTTTCACTTTTACTTTTCTTTGTGTAAAGCGTTGATTAAGAAAAGATGACTGCACTCATATTACGTTTTACATTTGTATTCAGCTTATAAACAGGTTTCAAAGTCCCCCTGTAGTCAAAAATTTTATCCTTTAAAACTCATCTTTGATCATAAAAATTACATATTTAAATTTTTTTCTTGTGAAAATAATTTTCTCATGCCTTAAAATAGCTTGAATGCAACTCTACACCCTTGCCTCATTTACTATACGCAGATGAATACGCAAATTAGCCTCGCCTCCACTCAGTCACACAGCTGCCAGCCATGAGCCAGTGCCTCCTGAACTGTACTGAACTGTAGTAAACGCGATACAATGGCAATGGCAAGTGGAAATATTGGTTTAATTAAGCCATATGTGTTTGAACCAGAAATAAGCTGGTATGCTCAACGTAAGCAAGGAGACTGATGGCTAACTTCGTGAGGTAACATTATCTGTTTGCGCTGGTTCGTACACGGATAATGACTGATAAAACTGTTTTTACTAGCGGACAACTACAGTGGATACTGTAACATTCGTTAAATTTACTTACTTGACGATGTTGTGTCCTCAAAATGCCTTGAAGACTCAAATACAGCCAAGTTTGTGATTCCAAATCGCGCCCGCGATCATACGCGTGTGACGTGCGGATGTCAACGCGGGAGAGGTGCGTCTGACTCCGGGCTACTTTTACACTGCTGCTGCGGGTTATTATTCAAGTTAGCAGTTCTAAATACAAACAAATAAACGCTAACAACACATGACATCGTGAAAATGGGGGAAATATTAACAGTTGACGAAACATCTACAGAAAAAAATATAACTTACCGGATTAACCTGGCTGCCTTCTCACTAGACCCTTTGCAGCACAGTTAATGATATGCTAAGGATAGGATCCCTTGACGTGATTGGTTATTGAGTTTTGTGACGTAGCAAAACAAAGGCTGTTTCAAACAGCGTTTCTGTGAGTGCCTTTGGCTGTGACTGCCTTTGGGAAACTACAGTTTTAAGGCGAAAATACTCAGCAGTGGTGTTGATAAATGAATTGGCACATTGTTTGTCTAAAAGCATATTAAAAACAACACATAGACAAATAAACAACATAAAGAACTTGATTTTCACCACAGGGGGACTTTAAATAATCTGCCCTGAATCCAGTTTGTCTAGTAGGCCATTTTTGATATTTCTTTCTTTCTTCTTTCTTCTTTTTTAAATCATAATACTTTAGGACTTTTTTTCCCTGAGAAAACTATGTTGAACAGCTCTAGTATCTAGTAAGAATGAGCAGAGGAGCTGAAATCTTTGGCACCTGCATTGCTGTTACTACCACACTATAGCATTATGACATTATAAACACCCTGTTTGAATTGAATAAAGCACACTTTGCTTTTGGCAATGCATTTCTCTTTCTTTCTCTCTCACACTCACTCTCTCTCTCTCTCTCACACTCACACTCTCTCTCTCTCTCTCTCTCTCTCTCACTGTCTTTCTCTCTCTATGTCTCTGCTAAGCAAAACAGCTGTGCTGGCCTTACAATGCATTAAGTCTCTCGTTCCTTTTAGATAGTTAAATTGTGCATGAAATGTAGCTGGCGTGGGGAGCTCCGAAGCTGGACTGATTAGGCAACATCTGTTACATTGGGGAGAAATCCGTGTCTGTCCTAATTAACTGTCAGATGGGGATACGGTGTACCGGATGGCGCAGGGGGCTGCCACAGGTTCCTCTCCCCCATCCCGTCACCTGCCCGACTGCCCTCCCTCCCCCTGCTACCACCACTCATCAGATGTAATTATGGAGAACGCTGACACAAAAGAGCAGAATGGAGGGGAACAAGCTATGTCCATCTGTACAGGCACATAAACACATACTAACCCTGAAACATGGGAACTGTGGGTACCGTGTTGACCCATCCCAACTTTTGCACCATTTGATCTGAGCTGAATTTCTATCTTTCAGCATTTAAGAGCTGATTTGTAGAAGTGTAATTACTCGTATATATTGAAAATGGGATTAAGGTCAGTGACATATTCTTGTGCATCTATTAATTTATTCAAAAATACATTTAAAATGCAATACATTACTTGAATGCACCTCTTCTATGATATGCATGTCTTTAATTTCTGTATTAAAGTCAATTCGGATATTTTTGGGGAGGTTGTAAAGTAAATAATGACAGGGTGATACAATGTTCGGATATTATAATGATATTTTTGTCCACAGAATCATGTGGTGCAACCAACAAAATTAATATGGTCCAACTAATATTCAGAAAAAAAAGACAGTAAACAGTAAAATAGGAAATTATATCATAAAAATTATGACACCCTGTAGACTCTCTTAAACATTCTGATAATTAGATTTTTTTATGACAAGGCATAATTAATTCTGGTTAAACTCTGGTCCCCAAAAATGATGATATTTATTGAATTAATAATTTGTGATATCTATATATCATTATATCTATAGCTCTCTCTCTCTCTCTCTCTGTTATATATATAAATATATATGTATTGAATTCATAATGGGTGATAATATTTGAAAAAATCTATATATCTTTCTGTCTATCTGTCTGTCTGTATATATATATATATATATATACATACACACACAAAGTACATTTCTAAGAACATGGCATGTGTTTTAAAGTCTATACTCTTACGTGTCATTGACCGATAATACCCCACTATGGAAGTTTGTAGCTTCTGCCATAATTTATTACCTGAAACACACAAACATACCTCCTCCTATTGATGACTCTTGATTTTTACTGTAAATCCATATGTTTTAATCAAGGACTCTCAGTAGGCAGATTTCTCTACCAGGGCCAAGTGGACCACTAACCCTGCAAGATACACACACTGATAATCCTCCACTAGCGGTTATTAGATTGAAAAAAAAGTTGATGAAGAGAACTGTTGTTCTGTAATTGTAGCACTGCCCACGCTTGCTTTTAAACTCACCATGACACGAGTCAAGACCTCCTACTTGGCTCCATAGTAACTTTTGGTGTTTCTGCTAATGAGAAGCCTTAAGCTCTACTACGTCATAAGGTCCTGTTGCTGTATATTCCTCTGTGAAGAATGAGCTACAAACAAAGCTACAATTACTCAGTAGGAAATAGAATGACATTTTAGAAGCTTAAAATGAATTTAAATGCTTAATCATAGATAGCTACTCCAGAAAAGCAGCTCACCAATGACCCAGTGTCACTGCTTTTATCTCTATATTTCTATGAAGTTTGTTAGCAAAACCGATTGAGATTCTTCTTTGTTTCCTGAGGCACAAAAGTGCTGAAGTGTCACACATCGCAGGGGAAGTTTTGGACATTTATAGCCACAAATGTAGGAAAATGCTTCCGAAGCGTCCGTGCGTTCACAATTATGTCGGGTAATTCTGCAGCAAAAGAAAACAGGAAAGCGTCAGCTAGAAGGAAAAAAAAAACGTGAGTGGCACAGAATGACAGCCAGCGATGAGTAGAATGTCACGGCAATTGCGGGCCCATCACGGCTAACTGCATGATGGGTGATTGCCTCATGTGTTTCCCGCGAGTCCATCGGAGAGGACATGGCGCTCTCTCGTCTGTCCCTGGCCCAAACCTCTGCCACTGCCTCAGTAGCTGACATTTAAAATGTTGCTTCCTAACCACTTATGCTAATTGTTGTAATTTTCCTGATGAAGCGGCGCAACGCATTTGAAGCTTCACGGTCCGTGTCACACAGACCTGACACACACATGGATGAGGATATGCACATGAGCGTAAATACTCAATTTATGTCACTATATTGTGTACATCTTCACCCTAATCATTTTTAACAGGTTTTAAACTGTGGCAACGCCGCTGGCATGATGGACAGGTTTCAGTGGCACCTGCACACTGATTGACAGACCATAATCAGTCCACGGAGATGTTAAAGATGTTACCTAAACTATGAAAAATTGAGATGATGCCATCTCTGGCATCTGAAATTATGTACTTTGGAAGTCTCTTCTTTAATTTTTCCTGAGATTATGTTATGTGGACTGTTACAAATTAGGTGTTTTACAGTGCAACAGTTTGACCGTCTTTCAATTCATCTTCCACAAATGTGTTTACTGATACTAAAACGTAAATTTGCGATGATTAAATATTTGCCATCATTTTAACAATTCTCTATTCTATGAAGTTTTATTGGTTTGACTTAAAAAGTAAAAGGCAAGCAGAATCATGCATTATGTTATTTTATTGCATGTAAATGCTATATTGTTTTCAGCATTATTTACTAGATCCTAATTAATTTTTGAGTGATGTTCAAGGGTTGATTGTTCATGGAATCTTATTGCTCTGGTAATAGAGCGCTGTAGTGCTGACATGTTTTTGTAGGCACACCCAGAAGTTCCTCTACAAATTCCCAATAGGATTTTTCAGTTGGCTTTTGGATTATTGCAGAAAATAAGCTCTGTGACCAACAAATGTTTATACGCCAATTATGCCTTTTTTTCTCGCCCCACACCCATACATTATAGCGGTGATTGCGATGGCTAGTCCTTTGTAAATGAACTTTCAGATTCCAATTATTTCTTTATATAACTGATGGAGGATAAAGAGTCATTTGTTTGCTATGATGTTGCATTTGAAAGCTCTTTGAGGCTGAGACTGTCAAAGCAAATGGAGGCGCAAAAGCCACAAAGTCGTGCCCTGCTTTTGACTGACCCCTCATTTAGCGCCGCTTTCCCTTGCCGGGGACCAATTACGGCCTCAGCTGGAAAAATATTTTGTCAGATTCTTGAAAACAAGTATATTAGCTCAGGATTTATACGTCTTACAGATTTTGTTGCATGCACCACAGTTGCATGACTTAAGAGTCACCATCACTAAGCTTTTTAACTCATTCAGTCTTTAAAACAACATTTTCCCTAAAAATGTGATCATTACAATAGTTTGCAAGGACCTGTGAAAGCAGACAACTGAGTAGATGAGTTTTTCTGTTCGGTGTGATGACGTTTAATGTCCCCAACAACCTCTGTAGTCCCTTTTAGCCACTTTCTAGCAAGTGCCTTTTTATGTAAAACTCTTTTTCTTTTAAAAAAGAAGGGGGTATTACTGTATTTTATGTCATAGAATAAAACTCGAAAATATCTTGAGCGTGTGTTAACCATAGACATTATTTCAGCCATTTAACCAAATATCATTAACTTCCAGACAATTGGAAATGCAAACCGGAACTTTTGAGGGTTTGGCCTACAAAAATACTGTACATAAAACCTGTAGCACTCTATGTCAAAAATGCAGTGTCAAAGCTGATAGTCTTATGTTGCTCTTTCGACGACTTGAATTCAAATCCTAGCTCTTCTTATTGTCGGACTTTGCTCCCTTTCCACTCTCCATACTTTCCTATCTGACAAAAGAAAAAACAAGTCATAAAAATGCAATAATATAGCTGGAAGGTTTGTCACTAAAGTTTTTTTGTTTTGAGTTTGAGCTCCGTCAAGTTAATTCTTTGTCGTCTAATTTTTTATCTTAAAATCAATTTTATACACCATCATTTTCGTTTCTATAACGTGTGAATATATCCCCTATCGTATTCTACAACAAAAACAATCAGAGCGCCTTGTTATCATTAGTTCTATTTTTGACTTCCCGAGTCCGCTATTAGCATATAGCCCGCTAGCAACGCCAGCGTGGTTGCCGCTAATCTCGCTTACATTACTAATACACTATTCACTGTTACTTGCTTTAATGGCGGATGTGTGTCTACCTTTGAGTGCAGGTGAGGACACGTTCGAGCTGCATTCGGTGCAGCTCGAGCTGGAGGCCGTGGAGAAGCAGATCCGTGACCTGGTGGCGAAGCAGACCCAGCTGAGAGAGCGGAGAGCCGCGCTGGAAACATCCCAGGCTGACGCTCATTTGACTGACCCCTCATTTAGCGCCGCTTTCCCTTGCCGGGGACCAATTACGGCCTCAGCTGGAAAAATATTTTGTCAGATTCTTGAAAACAAGTATATTAGCTCAGGATTCAAATGAATGTTTTATCTATGCTAAAGCAGGCATTTAATCTACTCTCGGTAACTGCTTTGTGTCTCGTTCATATTTATGTATGTTGTAAAAAAAGCACTTGCTGTAAATCAAGACCTATAATTATTAAGATTTTTAAAAGTGTAAACATTATACTTTCACCAAAGACACATGTTATTTTGTGGTAAGTTACGAGATGAACCCGTAACATTTATATGAAGCAAATATAGTTTGCTAAAGACATGGTGAGATGCTTCTATCCAGTCAACTCAGAATGAGCATATATGGGCAGAATTGTGTTAATTATGTTTTATGAAATTAAGAATTCTGGTCCTTGTTACTGATTTGTCAAACAGGATATAATAACAGCTTTGACCTTTTAATTATATCACTATGCTGCTTCCATGGCAGACTATTTTTTTTCTGGAACTGTATCTTCAAGCAGAAGGAACAAGTTCACCCAAAAATATAAATTCTTTACTCACTGTCACGTTGTTCCAAACATTTTTGCGTTTTTTTTTCCACTGTGGAACACAAAAGAAGAAATGTTAAAAATGTTTCAGTGTTTTGTCTGAAAGTATTGTCTTTGGTTTTGCAGAAGAAAAAAAAAAGTTGTTTGGAAGAACGTGAGTGTGAGTAAATGATGACAGAGCTTTAAAATACAATAAAATTAAGAAGGAAATTTTGTATCCTTAATATATGAATCATGTGGTAACCATTTTGTCATTTTATGACATTTTAAGACACTCAAGGTCATGTTGTGATTGTTAATATATATTCACTTTTAGCCATGACTTTGAGGTGCCCTACCAAGCTTGAAAAAGTTCTTCCAACAAATAAATTTTTTAGTAAGAATCAGTTTATTTGGTTTGAAATGAACGAGAATTCTTTAAACATATTTTTAACAAAAGTTGTTTTGTTTACCTTACTTACAGTAGTACAAAAATGTTGTCGAATGTTGTCTCAACTTTCCAAATTGAGCCATCAAACAGTTTACAGTTTTACCTTGCACAATATTGTTAAGTTCCCACCATACTTGGAAAAGAAAGCATTTTTTATTACTATCATATTGATTGTTCATTAGTACTTACGAAGCACATATTAATGCCTTATACTGCATGACCATATTTTAGATCCTTTAAACCTACCCCATACCTAAACTTAATAACTACCGTACTAACTATTAATAAGCAGCAAATTAGGAGTTTATTGAGGGAATACTCTTAATAAATAGTGAATATGTTCCCTATTCTAAAGTGTTACCTATTCGCTATCAGGGTTAAAATGTTAGCCTCTAGTTATCAGAGGCATTTCATGTAGTGCGGTTGAAAAAGAAAAAAAGTTGGCCATTGCACATGCTAAGTTTGTTATATAATCTTACATGATGTCTATTCATAAAGTGATTTTTGTTTATGTTGCAGAAGTGTGAAGCTGAGCCGGACTGCTTTGAAAACATAATATATGGTAAAGGGAAGAGATGAGTGCTTCAATAACTATTCTGCATTGGCATGAACAATATGCTGTGTGTGTGTCTATTTGTGAGTGTGTGTGATTGATAGAGGGGCTGGCTGCGCATGTGTGTTTTCCTGCAGGATGAACCCCAGAGCAACAGATTCCTCTGCTCAGATTAGCTAATTTTGATTTGTTTTCAGACAGTGTGTGTGTGTGTGTGTGTGTGTCTGGGCTTCAGGGCCTAGACTGTAAATTTTGCCTGCTGCGGGGTAGAAGCTGATTGATCTCTCAGTGTAAAATCGATAAGAAGACACTGTCATTTTTGTAACGAATGAGCCGCTCTGAGGAGATAGATTAAGACTCCACAGATCTCACCCTGCCTCTCTTTCATCAATCCCGCCTTGCCCGGGTTTGACTAGCAGAACCTGCAGCCGGCTTCAATCTCTGACACGCTGTATTAGCCCGGACCCACACGCCGTCTGCAGAGGCCACTTCATTATACCGTGTATATTTCATCCATATGAGCTGACATGTTAAAATCAAATATTTGCCCCTTTCCCCTCTCGTGTCTGATCCACCTTGATTGATCTGTTTTATCATTTGGCGAAATACATCACACCGAGGGGTTGATTAAATCAAAAATGGAGGACCATTGTCTTTCTCGCGCGTCCTTTATCAGAACTAATGTAACGAGCACGCTCATTTGTCTCCGGTTGTTACATGGAATAAAGTCAGCGGTGCTTTTCGGCTGTCGGCGATGCTGAGATTAGGAGAAGATTAATATAGTGCCTCTCGTCTCTCTCCTCTTCCGCTCTCTGTCTGATCTGTCGCCTCTTGTATTGCTGCGTCGGAGATGCGCCGCACTCCCTCGTGGGCCCCTGTTTAACCTTCACCGGCTCATCTATTATAGTGCACCTCCGCCCGGGCTGCGCGTGCTAAACGCGCTCGTCATGCCTTCGCTGGATTGATGGTGGGAGAAAACCATTGCATAATCTTAACTTTTTCCGGGCCATTTTTCACCCATTGCCTCTGCTGGTTCTTCTGATGTGGACTCATCTTGGGAGTGTGTGGGAGTGTGTGCTCGGAAGAGCATCCCTCATTTATCAAATATTAATACACACATACTTATGCAATATACAGTGACAAGTGAATGAGTAAATCTCTCTGACATTCCACATGGATGGGCCTTCACTACTTAGTTTGGGATGGTAATTTTTTTTAAAACTGAATTGAAATGTATTCAACAAAATGCTTAATCATAAATACACATAAATATTTTAATTGCTTAATTAACTTCATCATTTTTATGTGTGGCCTATTTTTTTCCATTCTTTTTGATTTGTTCTTAGAATTATGGAGCTATTTTTCAAGGGACAGAGCTGTTTATTCTCCTGGCACATAGAGCAGATCTCTAGACAGTGTCTGTGTACACATAGCAAGAGATTTTTTTTACAATTTGAATCATGAGAGCCTCTGAAATATACAGGCATTCTTTAGGGCAGCTTAACAATGCACACTCTAAAAAATGCTGGGTTAAATACAGCCCAGCGCTGGGTATAATATGGACAAACCCAACGATTGGGTTGTTTTGACCCAGCGGTTGGGTTACTGCCCAGAAGGTTGGGGTAAAAATTAAAAAAACTGAAAACAACCCTATTGCTGGGTTTGTCCATATTTTACCCAGTGCTGGATTGTATTTAACCCAGCATTTTTGCAGGACCCCCAAGAAATACTGATTAACTGCTGACACGAGTACATCATATTAAAGCGGTCATATGAGGTTGCTAAAGAGAACATTATTTTGTGTATTTGGTCTATTGCAATGTGTTTATGCAGTTTAAGGTTCAAAAAACATTATTTTCCACATAATGTACATTATTGTTTCTCCTCTATGCCCCGCCTTTCTGAAACGCGTCGATTTTTACAAAGCTCATCAGTCTGAAAAGCGAGGTGTGCTCTGATTGGCCAGCTATCCAGTGCGTTGTGATTGGCTGAATACCTCAAGCGTGTGACGGAAATATTACGCCCCTTACCATACATACTGTGATGCCGTGTTTGCGACGAGCGCCTGTACGCCGGTGATGCGCGACGAGACAAAACCAGTAAAACCCATTATAAACGAGGCATTTGTTGCATCCAGTGGGGACATAATTACTGATTATAATGACTTATACTGTCTTTTTACGTGTTGCGTTGCGTATTGCGCCGCGTAAACATAAAACCATGTCTGCATTTGTGATCGGAAAAACGACAAACAACAAGCGCTACTCTACACTGCTCAAAACTCGCGTTTGAATCGTCAATGCCAAATTCTTTAAATAAAAACATACTTACAGATTGTGAGTCAAAAGCGCCAGACTGTCCTTGCAAAGTTGGAATTGCCCCACTTTATAGAAACAGACACCGGCATTGTAGGCTATACTCTCCCAGGAAACAGTCCTCGTCCTCGTCCTCCATAAAATGCACTGCACACATCTGAATATTTGGGTTGAACTGGTCTGGAACAGTGTTGTAAATACAACTTAACCACTGATTTCTAGTCCAAGAGCTTGTGATACTTCAAAGAGAAAGGAACAATTGAAATCGCATCAT
Organism: Sinocyclocheilus anshuiensis; assembly: GCF_001515605.1. Taxonomy (NCBI): domain Eukaryota; kingdom Metazoa; phylum Chordata; class Actinopteri; order Cypriniformes; family Cyprinidae; genus Sinocyclocheilus; species Sinocyclocheilus anshuiensis. Next base: position 1,436,421 of record NW_015539887.1, read on the forward strand.
ATGACCCCTTTAAGCAAAATAAACTTGTATAAAAAAATCTTCAGCGTCAGGTACTTTTGTCTATTTTTTAAACTAAAATATTTTACGTTATTAACTAAATTAATAATAATATTCATATATTAAAATGTTTTTTATTGATAGATGTCATTGTCCTTTTGCCAGATGTAGACTTTCAATATTATGAAAATATGAAAAACCATCATAAAGATTTGAACTTTAAAAAAAGCTAAAAAATTCGAACTGTCCTTAAAAGAATTTTTTTGGATTAGAGGATAAGTCAAACTATGCAATTTTTTTATTAAAAAGTATAAAATTATATTTAATTGTGTGTATTCAGGATATATAAAATCCTAACTATATAATTAAGCTTTAGCAAAAAATGCTGTTAAACACAATACATGATTTGAAAATGGAAATGACATTGGTGGAAATGTCAGAACATTTTCAGCAGTATTTATTAATAAAGTAGACACACTAGTGGGAAATGTGTTTTTATATGATTGCCCTTGATATTTAATACCTGGTATATACACTGCAAAAAATTATCCTCTTTGAATGGAACTGTATGAAAAGTTTTGTGCTTTTGTACATTTGACATTGAGTCTCCAGGGAGTGCAGATCAAATACAAATGTAATTCCCTCTTGTACTCTCTCATAATCTTGTAACAATTGGTGTTTGTGTTCAGTAGATTATTTATGACCATCACCTGCATGTGTTAATCACAAGGACAAGCCCCCTCAAGAGTTTGTGCAGAGAGAAAGAGGGATGTGGATAAACGGTGAGTGAGCAAGAGCTGCGGTGTGTAATACTTGTTTAATTCCCATTGGGTGTGCTTCTTATCAAATTAAAGTGTGTTTGTGTGTGTGTGTGTGGGGAGGGTGCTGTTCCTTTTGGACTGGGCAGCATGTGTAAAATCGGCCAACAAGAGGTTTGGGGTGGTGCTGGTTAGGGATAGGGAGCACCACACGGCATCGCACGCCCCTGTCACTTCACTCCCCCTTTCCCGACTCGCCGCTCCCGCCCCGGGTCAGCTGTCCCAGAGCGCCGGCTACAAGGACTGCCGCAGGGAGACGGGGGCCCACTACATCACCTCCAGCTGGGAGACTTATTACTCCCACCCCTCCTCACCTGGCCCACCCATTCATAACATCATCAGCCTATTAAATATTCATGAGCTTAAGGACAAGACGGCGGGGGATTGGCTGGTGGGGAGAGGAAGGGTGGGGTACAAGGGGTTTTGATTCTGCAGGTGGCTGTTAGGTCTGTAATTGGTCCCCACTTGCCTCAGCAGCGTAAAATAGTTTTCATTATGCATTCACACGCGGGCAATCCAAAAAATCCAAAAAGGGAAATTTCACTTAAACAAGCTCCAAGCCTGGAAAATGAGAGAATTCCCTAAAGAGATGCTTTCGAGAGAGAAAACATGATGGGAAGGCTAATAATTAACTAGCTTTGCGCAAACAATAGCAGAGAGTGGGATGAAGAGAGAGAAAGACAGAGGAAAACAGAGTGAGGTTAACTCCAAAATAGGAAAAAAAATCCTACCCAGCAGTTGGGGGGACGTTACCCCCTCACCCTTGTGGCCCTTGAGAACATCCATAGTCACCGGGGGAGGAGGGGAGGGATGTCGGAGGGAGAGAAAGAGCGAGAAAGAGAGAAAAGTTTCCACCTGACTGGAGTTCCCATGGTTTGCCATGCAGGAGGGTAAGCAGGCTTCTGCAATAAACTCAGTCCATTGTCCCCCTAGAAAGGCCAGTCAGGTCCCTCCATTTGGATTCAAGAGTGTCTCTTTCTGTGCTCCTTGCGCTGAACTAATCACCACTGTACTTTGTTTAATTGCAGCCAAAGGGAGAGATGCGTTCAAGAAGTCATTCAGATCCCACACACCCTCTCGAGTCCATTTCCTACACCCCAGTTCCTCTCTCGCTCACCCTCCTTTTCCTTTTATTGAGTTGCACAGTTATGCAAAGACAACAAACAGGGTTGCAGGTTCAATGCGGTTTTGTTTGAGGAGGTGGAGTAGGTAAGTGCCCGGGGGCGATGCGTGGAGAAACGCTTCCGACCGACCGGGAGAAAGCAACAGGTCTTGATGGGGAGGACGGCTGGAGTGGTCGAGTGGCCGGTAAGCCTATTGGGCGGGAAGCTCACTATAATCAGGTGCATGTCAAAGCCACTATAATGGACTCAAATTCACTGCTCCTCATTTTAAAATGGACATTCGGAGAGAGAAGGTGCAGGGCTTTGTGTGTGATGACTCTGGGGTCAGTTGCTTTGTGCAGGATGGGGGTGTAGGGTGTTGGGATTTATGAGACAGGACCTTCACTTTAGCACACACACACTTATATCCCGTCCTAGTGCATGAAGAAACCAAGCAGGTTTGACTTTTCATCTTCATTAGATCCACATTGGTCTTCTATTCCCTTTGTTCCCTCTCAGAGGAAGAAAGCACACCTGAACCATACCAAAACTACGTAGCTGAGACCAAATATTATAAATTACAGACTTCAGGACAGGCATTAGAATAAATGATAGGATCACACATGGGAACAGAGAGCAATAACGATCTGAGATCATTTACAATTACCCACAAGGTGTCTTCAGTTGCCCCGCATGACATCACTCACGACTTAACATCGCCCATCACAGCGGGAGTTTACCGCACAAGCTTGTCTGCGACAGTGCTGATGGGGAATCACCCTCCTCATCATCCCAGCATGAAGGAGACCTTTGCAGGGTGAGGTGCTCAAATCCTATCCTGCTAGAAGACACCCGAAGTGACTCTGGGCCACTCATTTAACCCCTCACTGTGCCCGCAAGCCTTCCTAACACAGGGGATTTCAACGCTTGATGCACTTTTGGTTCATTGAGTGCCGTAGGTGGGAAGAGCTGAAATATTTGAGCTGGGAAATCCCTCATGAATGGCTTCTCTCTGGAATGACAAATGAGGGTTATAGAGCTGTGGTTTGTGTACTGTATGTGTTAGGGGAATTCTGTGTTGATAAAAAGCTGAAGTTTTTTTAGTAGTTAAGTCAGTGACATGACACTCCTTGTCTCTTTGGGGGTTTTTTTTCTGGATCTATTTATTTAAAAAATAAATTTAAATGCAGTTCAGGTTGTAAAATGTCAATTGGTGCGACTTCCCTAAAACTTGGATATTCATTAATGAATTATAAATGTTATTTTTTTAAATGTACTATTTAAAATATTTGTATGTCTTTATTTTTAAATAATGATTAATATTCAGAGGGTTACACCACATTACTTTTTTTGTCATTGCATTTAAACTTTTCCTGAAAATGGTATATTTGTTTTCCTCAAAAACATATGAAACTAGCATGAATATAAAGAGTGCACTTGCAAGTGTTTTACACTAGATTATTAAATGCATTCTGTTTCTTAGACTTTGAAAAATGTTCACTGGTTTTTTTATTTTCGTAGTTCAACCAGTCTTCATAAATATTGTCCATTACGTGATTCTAGATAAGATATGAAACATTTCCTCTCATTGTTGAGAGGTTTTCAAAAACAAGGGATTAATGGGACACAATTGCCATTCATGATGCTCTCTCTCTTAAGAGATGGGGGGATTTTACTCTCTCTCTAAAGAGATAGGGGGATTTGGTATTGTGTGGGCAATTGGGCTGTCCCTCCCTCGCTCTCTTGACTTCTGTGGGGGCTGACCGGAGGTCGGAACCAGCCAATGAGGGCTCTCCGCTGGCCTGTGAAATACTGCATTCTGGTCCCATCACTCTCTCTCTCCCTCAAAGACTGTTTAAATGGTTGTGGTTTATTATTGCCCACTGAGGGCTAAAGTGATCCTCTGTTAGGCCTGTGGGAGAGGAGGGGCCATAGGACCTGGCTTTCTCTGTGGGCGCTTTTGCCGGACAGCTGTTCAGGCCTTGCCTGACTTTTCATATGGATATGTATGGTAATGGAAGGCAATGGAGTGGGGATGAAGAGGAGGCAGCGTTAGAGCCCTCACTCTCTTCAGCACGCCTCTAAAAGCTCTACAAAAGGAGCAGTAAAAGGGGGCCGCGCCGGTGAAGCTCCCACTTTTTGTGGGCCTGAATTAGTTCTGCAAAAGCAATGAAAGTGATCTTTAGCCGCGAGACAGGGGAAGTCTGCCCACGGGACCCGGCGAGCTCATTAGCACAAAAACGTCTAGCGCCGACAGATAATTGACTGAGGCAGATTCAACTATCACTCCCCCAGAGTCTGTCACAACAGTTTCTTGAGCGCGGCACACACACGGTACACCCCATCCCCACCCCTCCACCTTCAATGACATGATACAAACACATCCCATCACGTTCCATTAACAGTTTGCACTCTTTCCTCCATTCGCTTGCAGCTTTTCCTCCCACATCCTGATCTGAGTGCTTCGTCACCCGGTGGCGTTTTAACCAGTGGCGTTGGATTGAGATGAAACTGAAGCGGCGAGTGCGCAAGACTCTCGCCAAGGTCTTGTAGCTTTTAGAATGCGCAACGTTTTCACTGTTTTGAAATCAAAGCATGTTCATTCCATCTGTGATGTGAAAGCGTCTCAGAATGGGACTCCTTTGACCATCTATGAAGTTTTATCACTGTCCTTCTCCCCGATCTCCAAATTGGGTAATTAAAACAAAAAAGTGGGAAAATATCCCATCTAATGATTTTCTGTAAGTGTTGAGAGCTTGTTTTTTGTTCTGCTGTGCACAAATGACTGTGGCACACATGTTCAAACCCTGCAGAGGCCACTGCCTGTGCTCATCATAATGGGAGCCTAACTGCTTCGAGGTTAAATTGACTGGAAAATGCTGTTTTAATTTTCATGTTAATTGAAATGGACTAATTGTTAATATATTCACAAGGCGAAAGTACAAACTAAAATGGGATTTTGATTTCTGTCGAAATCATATTGGCTCTAGGTGGCAAATAACAATCAGTAAATTACAAAAAAATAGCCAGTTTTATTAGTTTTATTTTTTTCCACTGATTAAAATTTGAATATTAGCACTGCCCAGCTGTTGAGGTGACCGCATCACATATTCCATGATTTCTAATAAATTACAATTCTTATTTTCCAGATATTGTTACGAAATAATGGATTCATGATCTTTTTAGCTCAGATAAAGGCTTTTGATAATGGAAAAAGCACCTTTTAATACATTTAATCTAATTCTATTGCCAAAAGTCCCAAAAAGGAATTACGAGATACGGACGGTGGGGGGTGAATCCGCATCTAACAATCACACTGCATTTGCAAGAGAGAGAGAAAAAAAGACAGAGAAAAAGAATTTTGTCAAGCAGCTAAACAGGCCTATTCTCCATGGCAGCCCCCTTTCCTTCACGGGCAACTATAGAAATTAGCCCTTGCCTTCTCTGCGCTCTCACACTTGGCTACACACGCTTGCATGGACACAAGGAAAAGTAGAAAAAAAACTCTTTTCTTTCTGTCAGCATTCCTGGCCAACAATGGCTAGATTAGGCAACGTGAGGGCCCCCCTTGGGGGGGGGGGGCGTATTGAGCAGCCAATGGCCCCAGCAGGAACAGCTGGTGGGGGTTAATGGCGACTGAACTCCGCAGTCGGGACCCTTTCTCTATTGTGTGCACCACTCATGGGAAGGGAAGGGGGCCACTGACAGATTCTGGGTTGCGAGGGACCCTCGGTACAGTGTGCAGGGTTCATCCGAGCGATGCGTGTGTATGTGGTGCATCGCTGGTAAGCGACAGAAAGGGACGTGTGGACTGGGGAATCAAAACCAGTTTCCGGGGACATTAGCATCAGTTTAGATTCTGCGTCAATACAGGTGAGGTACTTCAGGATGTCAATTAAATTCAATTACTTTTACTCATTTGATTAATTAAATGTTCTTGATCTCAAGTACACATTATTTTTTGACCACTGTAATCTTTTCTAATTTGAGGTTTCTGTGTTCCAGGAGGAAGCTGCGGTCCTGTGTTTACTGGCACGTTAGATCCAAGTGTCAGGTGCTCCTGCCATAATTATGAGTGTCCAATCTACATCTGTATGTAAATATATGTTGCTTCTTGCATTCTAAAAACGGAATAATGATTGCATCCAGAAGCCTCGTCAGATTTTAGAGCATTGTGGAATTTCAGTGCAGCTTGAATAGAAAAATTATGTATTCTATATAATACATAGATTATTTAATTAAAAAGTTAGAATTTGAACGCAGGTCCACAGGTACTGAAATATATTTATTTAGTAAATTCTAATTAAGTTTAAATTATAATTTGAATCCAGGTCCACATGTACTGAATTTGATCCAGAAGCCTCGTCAGATTTCATAGTAACATTGGTTTTCAAAGCAATTTGAATGCACAAGTAAGAAATATATTAAATAAAAATATAAAAATATAAAGATTACATATTAACTGTATAAAATAGATTTGTTTATTTAATTCTAATTAGGTTCATATTCTAATTTGAATTTGATTACTCAATTAGTACAGTACCGCTATACCGTCTTATACCTTAATAAAGAACTTATACCTACATTTTTAGCGTATACTTTTTTATATTACAACTGTGACACTAAGTATGCAGGCCCTTTCAAAAAGTAATAAATAAAAAAAAAATAACACAGTAGGTGCATCATGCCACTGCCCTTATACACACAAAAATGTATTTACAAAACTGGCTGTCACAAATTAGTGGCCAGAAATCTTACCATTTTGCCCCAGGATCGCCATCTTGACAGGAAATGGTTCCTTATCAAACAACGAAGCTTCCTGGTGAGAGCAGAAAGGGTTTAATCCCAAACTCCAGCAAGCTGAATTCCCTCCATCTAATGTCAAGCCACTGTGCTTCACGTCGCTCATTAGTTGCCTGATTATGATAGCACACCGGTGTAACATTTAATCGAGGCTGACACCAGATTTGCCCCTGCTACAAATCCCTCTCTGCCATGCAAATTGAGTTGTTTGAGTGTGTATGTGTGTGTGTATATGCAAGGGGGGTGTTTGATATGGTGCAGCAGACTCGGAAATGAAAGATTAGTGTGGAGATGAGACACAGGGGACGTCTGGCCTCTGCTCTCAGTACTGTGATTACAAAGACGCCTTCGAAGCATTTGGTGTTTTCCACGCAGTGCAGTGGCACTGGGCTGAAGGGCTGAGGGAGAAGAAATTAACAGCACTTTCTCACTCCATCTCCAGTGAACTTTCAAGAGGGCCTCGAGAAAATCACTTATTTCTATTGACAGTCAAGTTTTCTGTTACTGTAAACTGACAAAATAGATGGTTTTACTGCATATTTTCCTGTTGAATTTGGTTTTCTTTTTCAGAATTGCTCCAGAACTCACATTTCTTCTTGGAAAGGCTTGAATGCAAGACTTTTCCTTTGGTCTACCCTTTTTGTCCTTTGAGATTAATGGATTGGTGATTGATGGATAGGTTTGAGGGTGAAATATTATTAATTAAAAATTAATTGTACGTACGTTGGGCCACCTCATGAAGGAAGCAATATTGAGGTATAGCCAGCCGAATACCGCTCACTTTTCTTATAATCAAATAATATAACTACTTTCCTATTAGTAGCAAAAGCAGTAGGCAAAGAGTAACTGGTGAAGAGACACGACTGACACTGCAAGTCACATGTCATGACAACATGAGGGATGTAGTGCATTCGGATTTCATTCATACTACTACACGCATTGATACTATATAGACAATAGTTTTGCTATGGTCGCAAAGTTAGTTTATAATCAAATGTAGTAGCTACTCTGTAAGCAATTTCAGGTCACATCACTAGACTCTTTAGACACTTGCTCATGGAATAAATGAACTGTGTTTGTGAAAACTTTTGCTTTTTGACTATGTGCTACATTTGATGTAGTATTTACTTCTGTATGTAAAAATACATTCTGTAAGTATGCATGTGTGTTGTATGAATGCAGTCTGGACGTTCTACATCTGCTATTGTCATTTAACCTAGGACACAGATGTGTTTCTGTTCCCTTCCATTCGCGAATATGACGACTGCTAACATCAATTGTGAAAAGTGTGCTTAGAAAGCTAGACATGACTCCTTTGTCAGTGTTCAGCGATGTGAAAAGGAAGTGCACTTAAATGTACTGAAGGTGCACTTGAAGTGCACTTCAAATCTTAAAATTATAATTGTACTAGTAAAAAACGTACTTGCAAATAATTAATGAAATAAAAAGCCATTTAAGTCTATTTAAAGGAAGAACACTTTCATGACTGTTAAAAATTGCACTTTATAATATTGTCAGATTAAAGGTTTTACTTTAAAGTACATTTTAGATTCAAGAAGTAAACATTTAAGAAGTACACTTAATTTTATACTTACTAAAGTAATGAAGCACATGTAAAGCACTTAATTCTAATTTTATTTTGTTATTCATATTACATTTAAAGATAATGTATTTGAAATTCAGTAAATGTAAACAATTAAAAATTACATGACATACAATTGAATACATGACATACAATTTGTAATAGAAATGACATTAAAGTATATTTTAGATCACCATAAATGCTAAATGTCAGTATTAGGCAGTATACTTTAACCATACTTTAAAAGACAATAGAAGTAATTATGAAATTACATATAAAGATGTATACGTAAGTCTTGGGTCAAGTAAGTTTTAGGTCAAAACTTTAATATAAATTCAAACTATAATACACTTTGATTTAATTAAAATTTATATGGAGATAAGTCTCCAAAACATTCAATTTGCACATAAGTATATTCTTTTAAAATATATTAATTCCATACTAAGTACTCTTTTTTTAAGTATGCTGAAGTGTTCTTTTTTACAAGGGTAATGCTGTTTAAAATTATTATTTAAGCCATTTTGTTTTTATTGCCAATTTGTTTTACTTCAATGAGTATATTCAGCTGACTTCACTCTTCTTCTGGCTAAGATGTAAAGTCATTAAATGGGCAGATTTCAGGAATCTTGTAGTTAAAACATCCACCCACTCTTCCTGTAACACCTGTTTTCATCACTCCCCCCCTCTTCTCCACTCTTTGTCATTCTGTAATGATACCAGAGGGCTCGAGCACAGCCAGAGCTGGGACGTGTGTCATCCTCACCCCCCTCCCATCAGTAAACATTTCATTTCCTTGTCCTGTCAGTAGCGTTTGCCCTGTGCTTGTTGGCAGGGCCCCTAATCTGAAACGCAAACTCACTTTTGTAGATTAGCCACTTCATCTTCCTTTTCTCATGTGTTTGTCATCCTCCCAGTTCGTTTGCCCAAGTCGTTGTCTTTTAAAATGGCTCTTAAGAAAACATCTCATTGGAAGTGGCATATGATTCCCCGGTGACGATCGGTTGCCTTCCTGCCAAATGTTTATCACTGAAGCCTGAGCGAACCGCTTCAGTCTCCGCTGTCCCTCTGTGCTGATGATGGAGGGAAATTACATTTGCATACTGTAACTCAACATAGCTCGGCAGAACTAAATTACAATCCCTTACAACTGCAATTACCCTGGGAAAACAGCCAGCACCAATCTCTCTTGGAAGAGCTGTTTTTCTGTCTTTTTTCCCCCTCTCTTTTATGAGAGACAATGAATCCTGGTGTGGATACGCAGCTACCTGTTTTTACACGTCCCCTCCTTCCATGAAACACCTGTGCGCAGTGGTTGTCTCATTGTTTTTCTCATCCTTCGATCATAAAAATTGAGAGACCAAAGAAACGACAGCAGGAGGCTCTCACTGACTCATTCCTCCTTTCTGGCGCCAGCTCGCTGACAGTATGCTTCCTGCCACCACTTAAAAAAGCTGGTCATGTGATGCAGAGGACTTGAGTTTCCAGATGCTAATCATACCTGTCACCATAAATTCAACAGGTTTGGCTCGGGGCGACCGCAAATATGTGAACTGCACTTCAGTTACACAGACCGACAGGTTTCTGACATTAAAGCAACATCTCCAGCATTGCAATTTGCAAGTTGTATAGTTTTAGTGTACTGTTTTTTTTTTTCTGTTTGGTGGAGATAAATATAGCAATTTTTATATGCAAATATATAAATGTGGTATACACATTTATGTAAAGTATAGATTATATATGTAATGTTTATAGAAAATGTGTAGCATTTTTTATAGATATGTGTGTGTGTGTGTGTATGTATATTATGTATATAATACATAAAATTCTATTTATTTATTTATCTATTTATAACACTTTATATTATGTGTGTGTGTGTGCATGTGTTTGTATACAAACACTGGACACAACTGGATGGTAATAAAGACTCAGTGGCTTTTCAGGAGTGAGTTTAACAAAGCTGGTAGCAGTCTTGGTTGGAAACAGAAGTGCTTTACCACTGAGACCCACTGCAAGACAAAACCAAATGAAACCATATATATATATATATATATATATATACAGTATATATGCATTTCTAATAGTTATGTGTGTATCTTATTTTTATATAATACATACAAATCTATATTTTTTAACACTTTATATTATAGATTGTATATTACTTTGTATATACATAAAAGTGTGTGTGTATGTATGAATATATATCACTTTTATATACAATATATCATTTTTTCCCCTAAATATACGAACAGGTCCTTTGTTTTTTTTTTTGACTATGAATTAAAATGTATATTGCTTCTCAAACAATATATAGAATGTTACAAATATTAGAGCACATATCAGTTCAACTTTAAATCAGACATCCTAGATCCATAAGCACAGAATCTTTACTAGAAAAATATAAATGTTACTGTTTTCCTAAAGTGCCAGGAATATTGTAGCATTATGGATTTGTTGTCATGTCCAGCGTCCTCTTATTGATGGCAGAAGAATGTGAAAGTAGCTAGCGACCTGGACGTAAAAGATCAGGATTTATAGCCTGGAATCTCTTGAACAATTTTATCAAAAGCCCATTCCAGCGTGGCATTTTTCTTCGGCTCATAAATCAGTGTTGTGAAGCCCCTTTGGTGGACAGTAAGAGGAGATAGATGAGCCGGGGGAGAGGTCAGCGCTGATTTTTCACCTCAGCATCCTGTCATGGGCCTTAGGCAGCTGCTGTGCCTTTATGAATTGGTCTTTTACTGACTTGTTGTGTTTTTAATTTGTTTTACTCGGTTTGAGCAAAAGGAAAGGAAAAAAACAGGGGTATTAGGACCTTGCTTATCAAAGCCTGGCTGGAGATAATGTATCGATCGTTGAAGGACTTGTGCGCGCCGGCTGGCCTCTTGTGCAGTATAAAAATTGAACAAACTTTTGACAAATGAGAGAGCAAGACTTCAATTTGTCCATCTCTGAATTGATAAGTAGCACAAGATTGTCTCATTTCTCTGTCCGATATGTATATTGCTTTGAAAGTTATGCTACAGATTGTATTAGACACTTGCCAGGTGCATGTGTGTGAGAATCAGAATATCACTTTTCATAAATGTTATGGCTGCAATGTGTTAATGAAAGTACTGTATGCAACAGACTTTACGTGGCGAGCGTGAATGTGACAGTTTGCGGCCTCTCTTAAAGCTTAACTGATTTATCCCTTCATCCGTCATGGCGGGCCTGTTTGTGGTCAGGCACACACTCTCCCGTCTGATTGAAAGGCCTTCATTTGCTATGCGGATATGTAAAGCAGAGGACTCTTGCTGACCTTGACTTTTTGAATGATGTTTGTGAGTGAAGCATCCACAGAAATTACAGTAGAGTGGAGGCCTAAACCGTCAAAACAGCCTGCGTTTGTCACATTTGCTACTGTGCTGGAGCACGGAGCGAGGAACGAGGAGACGTGGAGTACATCAACAAGGAGATTTTAATGAACTCAAGGGAACCAGGAAAACACACGTAGCTGAGGAGGTTGACATTCACAATACCGGACGAGGAAACATGGAAACACACATGGCTTAAATAATAAGGGAGCTAATGGGACACACCTGGGATAAATAGAACTAAATGGGGAACACCTGGAAACACATTAAATAATCATAATAACGACAGGAACGGGAAGGACCAAATAAGGGCATAAACATAACACATTGGAAAACCAGGACATGGAACACGTGGGGAGCAAAACACAAAACACGGAACAGAGTCTGACATTACTCCCCGTAAGGCACGTCCCGCACCGTAACAATTCCACCAGGGAGGGGGGGTGGGTGCCCTGGAGGCTGGTGCAGGACTGGGACACAAGGAATACCTCCAGGGCGGATCAGGCAATCCAGGGTGCCATGGCGGGACAGGGGACTCAAGGCCATGGCGGAGCAGGGAGCTCGGGAGGCCATGGTGGAGCAGGTAGACTAGGAAGCCATGGTGGAGCAGGCCGTTCAGGAGGCCATGGCGGAACAGGGAGCTCGGGGAGCCTGGCCTCGGCACTCGGCCCACGGATGGACCCCTATTACCCCCCCTCCAAAAATCCTTGGGGAGAATATAGTCTTTAGAGGCCTTCCGTAGGCCTAACTCGGAAACTGTGGCCCTCCCTGGGCTTGACGTGGGGACTGGAGCCCTCCTTGGGCTGGACGTGGGGACTGGAGCCCTCTTTGGGCTGAACGTGGGAACTGGAGCCCTTTCTGGAGCGGACTCAGGGGCTGGAGCCGACACTGGAGCGGATATTAGACACTTGCCAGGTGCATGTGTGTGAGAATCAGAATATCACTTTTCATAAATGTTATGGCTGCAATGTGTTAATGAAAGTACTGTATGCAGCAGACTTTACGTGGCGAGCGTGAATGTGACAGTTTGCGGCCTCTCTTAAAGCTTAACTGATTTATCCCTTCATCCGTCATGGCGGGCCTGTTTGTGGTCAGGCACACACTCTCCCGTCTGATTGAAAGGCCTTCATTTGCTATGCGGATATGTAAAGCAGAGGACTCTTGCTGACCTTGACTTTTTGAATGATGTTTGTGAGTGAAGCATCCACAGAAATTACAGTAGAGTGGAGGCCTAAACCGTCAAAACAGCCTGCGTTTGTCACATTTGCTACTGTGCTGGAGCACGGAGCGAGGAACGAGGAGACGTGGAGTACATCAACAAGGAGATTTTAATGAACTCAAGGGAACCAGGAAAACACACGTAGCTGAGGAGGTTGACATTCACAATACCGGACGAGGAAACATGGAAACAATAATAACGACAGGAACGGGAAGGACCAAATAAGGGCATAAACATAACACATTGGAAAACCAGGACATGGAACACGTGGGGAGCAAAACACAAAACACGGAACAGAGTCTGACATTACTCCCCGTAAGGCACGTCCCGCACCGTAACAATTCCACCAGGGAGGGGGGGTGGGTGCCCTGGAGGCTGGTGCAGGACTGGGACACAAGGAATACCTCCAGGGCGGATCAGGCAATCCAGGGTGCCATGGCGGGACAGGGGACTCAAGGCCATGGCGGAGCAGGGAGCTCGGGAGGCCATGGTGGAGCAGGTAGACTAGGAAGCCATGGTGGAGCAGGCCGTTCAGGAGGCCATGGCGGAACAGGGAGCTCGGGGAGCCTGGCCTCGGCACTCGGCCCACGGATGGACCCCTATTACCCCCCCTCCAAAAATCCTTGGGGAGAATATAGTCTTTAGAGGCCTTCCGTAGGCCTAACTCGGAAACTGTGGCCCTCCCTGGGCTTGACGTGGGGACTGGAGCCCTCCTTGGGCTGGACGTGGGGACTGGAGCCCTCCTGGAGCCCTCCTTGGGCTAAACTCGGGGACGGGGGCCCTCTCTGGGCTAAACTCGGGGACTGGGACCCTCTCTGGGCTAGACTCGGGGACGGGTACCCTC
>NW_015539887.1:1450433-1464709 GCF_001515605.1 Sinocyclocheilus anshuiensis
CCCTCACTGGGCTAAACTCGGGGACTGGGACCCTCACTGGGCTAAACTCGGGGACTGGGACCCTCACTGGGCTAAACTCGGGGACTGGGACCCTCACTGGGCTAAACTCGGGGACTGGGACCCTCACTGGGCTAAACTCGGGGACTGGGACCCTCTCTGGGCTAAACTCGGTTTGAGTGAGGAACGGCCGGCGGGCCTGAGAGCCGCGGCCGGCGGGCTGGTTCTGGATCGGGGCTGGACGCTCTCCAGACACCAGAGGATCCCTTCCCTGCAGCTTAGTCCTGTGGTGTCTGGGAGGTCCACGGGGCGATAGTAATTTGTCCCGAGCCAGAACAGCGAGTTGATGGTAGCGTCATCCAACGTCGTCGCCGCGATCTCTGCGGGCTAAGGCGGAGTAACGAGCGGCAATTTCCATGATCACGGGGGAGAAAAACAAGCAAATAAAAAACTTTAAAAACCCGGAAATAAAACGGGGAGAAGGGGTGCCACTTACTTTCTGTTTTTGGTCCGGTATTCTGTCACGTTTGCTACTGTGCTGGAGTGCGGAGCGAGGAACGAGGAGACGTGGAGTACATCAACAAGGAGATTTTAATGAAATCAAGGGAACCAGGAAAATGCACGTAGCTGAGGAGGTTGACATTCACAATACCGGACAAGGAAACATGGAAACACACACGGCTTAAATAATAATAAGGGAGCTAATGGGACACACCTAGGATAAATATAACTAAATGGGGAACACCTGGAAACACATGAAATAATCATAATAACGACAGGAACGGGAAGGACCAAATAAGGGCATAAACATAACACATGGGAAATCCAGGACATGGAACACGTGGGGAGCAAAACACAAAACACGGAATAGAGTCTGACAGCGTTTAAGTGAGTTAAAGTGTAAGCGGTTTTTTATCCATGGCAGACTGCTCTTTAGAAACATCAAAACGGCCTATAATAATGGCTCCACTGTTAGATATATGAGCTTATTTTCTGAAATTATCAAAGAGACCGTGTAGACAGTAAACAAATGCAATTAGACACAATAAATGCCAAAGAGCCAAGCTTTAAAGTAATGTATTGGAGTAAAATATAAAAAATTTAATTTGGTAATCTCTGCAGGATAGCTGTGAAAACATCTAATTTACTGTAAGAAAAAATAACCATTTTGCATAAACATAACATGATAGCTTAATTCGAATAGTCACCATTACTGTGATTAACCTTTGGCAGTTGGGAACTTGGAGTTCATTAACTTATTAAAGGAATAGTTCACCCAAAAATGAAATTGACCAGATGTAGATGAGTTTGTTTCCTCATTGGAACAGATTTGGAAAAATTTAACATTACATCTCTTGCTCACCAATGGATCCTCTGTAGTGAATGGGTGCCGTCAGAATGAGAGTCCAAACAGCTGCTAAAAACAAGTAATTCACATTCAATTCAATTCAAGTTTATTTGTATAGCGCTTTTCACAATATAAATCGTTGCAAAGCAACTTTACAGCAAATTAAGTTTCTACAATATTTAGTGGTAGCTTATCAGTGGTGACTGTCAGTTAATGTACATATGGCAGAAATGTACGGAAAAATCAATTAAAGACGTAATCAAACAGACGATGAACACTATTAACAGCAATTATTATATGCAATCAGACTTATAGCAAAATTTGGTAGTTCTGTATGTTGTTTCAGGGTTGGCATCATCTGAGGCAGGTCATCTGAGGGGTTGGCATCATCTCTTACAAGTTGCTATCTAATATAACACCCAGATCTTTGACTGTAGAGGTAGTAACAGTACATCGGTCTAGTTGCAAATTGTAAGAGATTCTGTGTACTGTCTTTTGGTCCAATAAGTAATATCTCTATGGTGTTTCTGTGCTATGGTGAATTCTTGACAAAACCTGAAATTCTTCATAGAGATCATTTTTTTGCAGGAAGGAGCACAATTGAGCAGACACAACCTTTTCTAAAATTTTAGACATAAAAGGAAGATTTGAAATGGGTCTGTAATTTACCAGTTCACTAGGATCTAGTTGTGGTTTCTTAATAAGAGGCTTAATAACCGCCAGCTTGAATGGTTTTGGGACGTGACCTAAAGACAACGACGAGTTAATAATATTGAGAAGCGGTTCTTCTGCTACAGGTAACAACTCTTTTAGTAATTTAGTGGGTACAGGATCTAACAGGCATGTTGTTGGTTTAGATGCAGTGATAAGTTTATTTAGCTCTTCCTGTCCTATAGTTATAAAGCACTGCAGTTTATCTTTTGGTGCGATGAATGAAGCTGAAGTATTATACGCTGTAGAATCTACATTTGTTATTGTATTTCTGATGTTATCTATTTTATCAGTGAAGAAATTCATAAAGTCATTACTATTAAACTGTGAGGGAATATTTAGATTTAGACACATGACTCCAGTCCATCAGTTAATGTCTTGTAAAGTGAAAAGCCGCATGGTTGTAAGAAACAAATCTATCTTCAAGATGTTTTAACTTTAACCCGGCCAAAATACGAGTCCATAATCCACAATAACTTTTCCTCCATCCCTTGTTGTCCCGCACATCAAAATCCACTGACATAGTTGCCTAGAACTGTTTTGGACTGTTTTTGCTTGTGCTTGATCTGTGCATATATCTCTCCTGATTCAGATGAGATTACTTTTTCACTGGAGGACTCATATTTTAGGTTCACTCTTCTTTAAAAACGTCTTTATGATGGATTTGTTTTGTTTTTACAAACACCCAGCTTTTCTCTTTACAAGACATTAACTGATGGACTGGAGTCGCGTGGATTATTGTGATGTTTTTAGCAGCTGTTTGAACTCTCATTCAGACGGCACCCATTCACTGTAGAGGATCCATTGGTGAGAAAGTGATGCAATACTAAATTACTCCAAATCGGATTGGATGAAGAACTAAACTCATCAATTTTCATTTTGGAAGAACTATTCCTTTAACCATTTACTTTGACTTCAATAGTGTTACAGAGCACATCTGCTTTGGTTAAATTGGGGTGAGCATTAGCTTCACAAAATGATTTCTGAAGGATCATGTGACACTGAAGACTGGTGTACTGACTGCTGAAAATTCAGCTTTACCATCATAGGAATAAATAATATTTTAAAATGTATTAAAATAGAAAACTGTTATTTTAAATTGTTATAATATATCATAATATTACTGTTTTTCTTTATTTCTGAGATCAATATTTGTTAGGTGTGAACTTTTAGTATGAGTTGTCAACCAGGCTCAACAAAATTGAATTTTAGATAAAATCAGTAAATATACAAGATTACTGTAATCCAGATTCAGATAATAATTGTGATTTTACAACACTATAGTCATTTCCTTCTCCTGTTCACTGTGAAATAACATTTGTCGCTTGTTTTTAATAAATTGTAGATCTACTACTGTAACATGAAAATACAGCAGCTAGACTCTAATTCACTCTAAAAGTGTATCTTTCACCTGAGGCTCTGTTGAGGTAGTCGGTTAACATTACTGGCATTCCTGTAAGCTTGGCCCGAGGGGAGTTGGCTGCTCAATGGGAATGTATAAGGGCATCTGCCATGGTATGATTTACTGTTGCTCTCCGTTTGAAGCTGGGGTCAGAGGTTTGTGTGTAGTGGCGGTCCCTGTGATCATCCTCAACCGGTTATGACCAAAGTCAAAGAGACTGAGAGAGACTAAGATGCATCACCTGTAGGAAGTACTTGTCTGAGCACCCATTTCCATTTTTCACACAAGAGTTTTATTTTCGGTTATGTTAATTTTATTTATTGTAGTCTTCCAACTAGTTGGCATTTTTTTCTGCGGCTTTCAACTGAAAAGCGAGGTGTCAAGGATCTGTCTCTCCCAGATGTAGCGTACCGCATCTCCACACGCCACAGACACATGCCAAAACATGCTCCTCTGCTTCATTTATCTTTTTTCCTTTCCTGTAATTTTTCGTGCTAGCTACCTACCACTTACAGCCCAGTAAATTTCCTCCTGGTGAAGCACAGTGACTCAGAATAAGGCCTGCAAAAAGGAACTTATAAAAATGGCACACCCACAAAAACATGTCAAAGCACTTTTAACTGTGTGGACAGACTTAACGAAAGATGACATGCAACGATTTTGAGAGGGCAACAGTGGAAATCCTGGTACACTTGGTGTAATAAATGAAATAAATCATGACAAACGGATCAAATAAAAAAAAAAATGTATTATAAATTTATTTATTAATTAAATTGATCAAATGTGACAGTAAATATATATGCACTGTTACAAAATATTTATATTTCCATTAAATGCTGTTCTATTCAGCAAAGAGTCCTGAAAATAGCTTCTGAATAGTTCAGTAATAGCTGCTGAAAATTCATTAAAACAGAAAAGTTATTTTAAATTGTAATAGCATTTCACAATATGTTTCACACCATTCTTTGTCAAATGCAACCTTGGTGAGCATAAGGGATTTAAAAAAAAAACTTTCCTAAGCTCTTCCAAATAAATTTCCAATATATTATATAAACAATATAATCTATCTATCTATCTATCTATCTATCTGTAATATCCGAATGTGCCATGAATGTTAACCATGAAACTTAATTATAAAAGCATTTGGCTTAAAAATCTGAGATGGCACGATACTTCCGCTTAACAGAAGACAGTATCAATTTCAATGTAATCTCTCAAAGTTCATGTCTATTGTAAAACGTTGTATAAAAGCACAGCCAGGTACAATAAGGTGTTTCTGTCAAAGAGCAGCCCATAAAATATTCTGTAAATGTCTCTGTATCATCAACTCACTCAGACCACTTCAGTGAATCACAAGATTTCCTTCTCTGCTTTCAATGTCCTAATGATTTCTTTCTCCCATCAAATCAATCAATAGCAAACAAGTCCCACCAGACAGCTAGATAACTGTTGGGATTTGATGAGTCAATCAACAGGGGGAAAGAAAAGCACTCCAGTCTCCAATGTACCTCCAGACCACCTCCACACGCATATGCCTGGTCTGGTTTAGCAGGCTGGCCACTGCAAAAACTGAATTTTCATAAGGAGAGTAAAAGGCTGTGATTGCAGCAAGCATCTTCGTCCCAGCCGGAGCTCAAGGCCTCATCTACCGTCATCAGACAGGACAGACGTAAATACTGAGCACAATCAACAAACAATCTTCATCTGGGCAGCAGGAGAATAATCACCAAGCTGAACTTTACAAAAAATTAGGATATCATGGAACAAATGTTCACATGATTTGCGAGAGATGCAAATTAGGATTTGCATCATAACAGAAACATTTTATACTATGCAAATTAATGCATTTGTTGTATTTTTTGTTTTGTATAGGATAATGTCCTTGCAGTTGATTCAAAGAGAAGACGGACAATAAATCCAAGACCCAAATTCCCATTATATACTTAAAGGTTCCAAAACGAGGTTTTCACAGTGATTCCATTGAGGAATATTTTTTTGGTTCCACAAAGAACATTTTAGCAAGCTTTGCAGGAAGAACATTTTCCTTCTTCCACAATAAAAAAAAAAAAAAAAACTTTCGTGGAATGGAAAGGTTCCCTGGATGTTAAAGGTTCTTCATGAAACCATAGATAAAGAACCTTTATTTTTAAAAGTGTTTATTGGAACGTGTGAAGAACATGTTAACAATATAATAAACCGTTTTCCGTAAAGAATGTTTTGTGGAAAAGTTTCCATGAATGTTGGAGGTTCTTAATGGAACCATAGATAAAGAAACTTTATTTTTAAAAGTGTATATTGGAATGTGTGAAGAACGTTTCAATAATCTAATGAACCTTTTGTGGAATGGAACGGTTCTATTGATGTTGAAGGTTCTTCATGGAATCATAGATGCCAATAAAGAACCTTTATTTTTAAAAGTGTATATTGGAACGTGTGAAGAACATTTTAATAATATATTGAACCTTTTCCACTATAAAAACTCTTTCGTGGAATGAAAAGTTTCCATGGATGTTGAAGGTTCTTCATGGAACTATAGATGCCAATAAAGAACCTCTGTTTTTAAATTTGAATACTGGAACGTGTAAAGAACAGTTTAATAATCTAATGAACCTTTTGTGGAATGGAAAGATTCCATGGATGTTGAAGTTGCCAATAAAGAACCTTTAGTTTTAAAAGCGTATATTTGAGCATGTGAAGAACATTTTAATAATCCAATGAACCTTTTGTGGAATGGAAAGGTGCCATGGATGTTGAAGGTTCTTCATGGAACCATAGATGCCTATAAAAACCTTTATTTTTAAGAGTGTATATTGGAACGTATATCGTAATGTGTAAAAAATGACACACACAATGAAAAAAAAAAAGAATATGAATGAAAACTGTCAAGGTATCAGATTGGTAAATGTGACCAGCAATACCCATCTTTCTGTTATTCAGTGCATGAACCGCTTTCAGTCTGAACAGAACACTGTCTATAGGCAGCGGTGGTAAATTGTGGAGCGGGGATGGTCTAATTGCGCAAAACTCCGGCTAGCTGATTGTGATTTCAGTGTGCCCACAAAGTGTTAAAATTACAGGCATCCTCAACCCTAAGCAATGGACCTTTTGATGCTGGTTGCTTGGCAACAACTAATTTAAGCTGGCTTTGTGTGATACGGTACTTTTTTATTTGGCTGGAAAAAAGGAAAATTGTTTTGCACATCCGTGTCCCTGGGGAGAACTCACAGAGGATTTGGAAAGCCAGAGGGGTTAGAAATTAGCCGGTCTTTAGATATTAAGAGTGTAAAAAAAGGAATTTGGAGGACAAGAATGAACAAACTATCTTAAAAGGCTCAGTGAAAATAGGAAGTGTATTGTAAAGCACTGAATGTTAGAGCTTAGAAAGATTGCAAACTGCTTTAAAAACAGCTTTGACTTGCTAATATAATTGAGTAGATACTGAGATAATGGTCGAGATGAATGACTTCATTCATGTCAGAGTGCCAAGCGCTCATTTAGATAGTCAAGACAAACACTGACACATTTTTTGGTTTGATTTTTCCCAATATCAAAACACAAGAAACTGCCTAAAATGTCAGAACTCTTTGGTTGACGCTTCAAAACAAGAAATGTTTGTAAAATGACAGCAGATGAAACCTCGTAAAGAAAGAGAAGAGTGTGGTTTCTCCCATGCAGCAAAGCTGTGAAGACTGTCATTAAGAGCAGTGCCCTATTTAAATCTAAATTCACTGGAATCATTAGAGGCTTGGACCTCCTTCTTCCTCTCTTGTCATTCATTGGGCAGGAAACCAGATGACTGCTGGGAAATAAACAGCACATCAGTGACTCGGCATTAATGTAAGACAGATAAGAGACTTTCAAGCGTCTTAGAACTATATAATTAGCCATTGCTTTCTTAGCATTTGAATGGACACTTCAACTTTGAAAGCTCTCATTGTCTTCAGTTACTGCCCTATACTCTTAGCATCAGTTAAGCCTTCCAATTCAAGAGGAAATCAAAGGTCCCAACATTAAAATTAAGGACAAGAAGCCTTGCTTTTGTAAATCAAAGACATTTGGCTCTTTTTTGTTTTGTTTTTGCATCCGTTTATTGTTATTTTAATGGATTACTTTTAAAGGTGTCAAAGTGAAGATAACGGAGATGCTGTCTCGCAGCGCGCTATGTGCAGCCAAATGACAGGAAGCCCTGTGTACATAGTGTGTGAGAACAACTACTGGGGAAATTAAAATATGACAGAAGAAAATTCAAAGATAATTTGCATTATTATTTATTTTATAGAATTTTTTTTATTTTATTAAATTCATTTGATTTATTCAATTGGAAAATGCTTTTATGCCAAGTAACTTAATTCTCTGAACCTTTAAAGTATACATTTTTATCAAAATTGTGCTCAATAATGAAAACTTATTCAAATTAATGAAAAAGAAAACATGTGCCAAGTTCATAGAAACACACTATTTCTACTCATGTTGGTTTCATATAGTTTTTAAAACACTTTTATACCATTTTGAAAAGTTTCAATTTATTGAAAAGTCATGTGGTGTAACCATCAAGTAAAAAGTAATATTATATTTTCTCCATTCCTTGAATACATGTGAGCACACGTGTTAATCATTTTTTTTAAATACAATTATTTTTAAATAGATTTTTTTCCCACGTAGAAAGTATTTTTTATAAAAATATATAAGTAATAAAGTTATTAATTCATAAATATCATTGCACTTTTAAGGCAATGCTACCACATGAATTTTATTTTAACCCAAACATCATAACTTTACATAATTTCTTGATTTTTTTTTTCTCTGCTTGTTGGTCACACCATATGACTCTGATTTGAGCAAATATTCAAAACAATATTCAATATTAACAATATTTCGAAATGTGAATGAGACTCATCATAAATGCCAAACTACTTTTTTTTTCTTCATTATGATATCAGCACAATTGTGACCCCTGACCACAAAACCAGCCTTAAGTCGCTGGGGTATATTTGTAGCAATAGCCAACAATACATTGTATGGGTGAAAATGATCGATTTTTCTTTTATGCCAAAAATCATTAGGATATTAAGTAAAGATCATGTTCCATGAAGATATTTTGTAAATTTCCTACCATAAATATATCAAAACTTAATTTTTGATTAGTAATATGCATTGCTAAGAATTTTGACAACTTTAAAGGCGATTTTCTCAATATTTAGATTTTTTTTGCTCCCTCATATTCCAGATTTTCAAATAGTTGTATCTCAGCTAAATATTGTCCTATATTGTCCTATAGGGTCACATTTGCATCACCCTGGTATTTCTGACTTTATCTTTAAATAAATAAATAAATTTTAATTAAGGAATTTAAAAACATTTTCATCATAGAAGAGGTTTATTCAAGTCATTGTGTGTGTGAATTGCAGAGTTTTTTATTAATTGAAGGGGGAAAATGTGTAATTGTGCATTTTTATGTGAAAGAACATGAGATAGATTTTGAATTATAGCTGCTTGACCATAATAGCGTATACTGTAGTACATCACATCTAACACATGTGATCAGGTGGTCAGTGCTGATGAGCTACAACAGCGCGCAAACACAGCAACAGAGTCCCTTCACTGCCATTCCTACAGTACCATCTGCGTGCCCCGCTAAACCTGCTCCGCAGCTACCGGCACCCACACGGCACTAATGATAGAGGACAACTTGTCATTGTGTCCCGAATATGACTCCCGTCACTATTTATCATGACCTCCCGCAGCCCTGCTGTCATCAGGACCAGACACGGCTGAGAGCTGCATTTCCCGGGCAGTGGTTTGGCGGACTCAGTGAAGGACTGGATTATTAGGGCCTAATGATGGGGTCAGCTACAGGACAAAATCTGCTTAGAAAGCTGGTGCTCCTGTCTCAGACCTGCTGCTGATGGCAGAACTAATCATGTGTGAAAAGCCACCATGTTGTGGTGGCATCGGTGTGATCCCGTATTGCTTTAGGGGCCCACAGGACAGGGGAGCACGAGGAAACGTTGGAATGTGGATGTCGAAATGTGAATGAGACTGAAGCTGGTTACTAACCTCATCACTCTGCTTAGAAAAATGGATGTTTAGAGTGTTTAAACTTATATTAGGTTAAAAATCTGGGTACAATCAAATGATTCAACACAATAAAGCAAAATAACACTATGAAAAACAAGAATTTTTTTTTAGCATTAATACTTCTCACACTTTACAAAAAATAATCATGTGAATATCATTATCACATCATAACTATTCAACGACTTTACTGTGTGAACATTATAAACAGTATTGTAACTATTTTTAAACATGTTTACAACATTTTACATGTAAGAATGGTGGAAAAACACTTCCTGATACTCGAACAGTATAGTATGGGGCTGGCAACGGCAAGATCATGGGTTCGATTCCCAACAAACTGAACATGTGTGAACTGATGAAAATGTACGTCAATGCAGTGCAAGTTTCTTTGGATAAAAGCATCTGCCGAATGCATG
Organism: Sinocyclocheilus anshuiensis; assembly: GCF_001515605.1. Lineage (NCBI taxonomy): Eukaryota > Metazoa > Chordata > Actinopteri > Cypriniformes > Cyprinidae > Sinocyclocheilus > Sinocyclocheilus anshuiensis. The sequence goes on from NW_015539887.1 coordinate 1,460,386, forward strand.
CATGCAAATACCCAGAGGGTAGTTGAGAAACTTACTTATCAAAATGAACAAAAATGTTTTTATTTTTGGGTCTGTGCACCTGCCTTTAAACTTTGAATATTCAGGTCAAACTGACCCGCAAAGCTCCTAATTGTAATATAATATGCACATTCCACAACAGTCAATACTTAGCAGGCAAAAGTCTAAAAATTTTATTAGTCTTTCCTTTAAGAATGCAAAATTTAAACAAACAGCCATAGGCAAATATCTCTGTAACATGGTGTTGAAATACAAAGTGATCAAACGTGTTGAACACTTCACTTTCCTTAATGACGTGACACTCAACAATCTGATTTCATCAGCACTTAAGGTCCCACTGAGCATGAGATTACATCACATTGACAAACATGGAGGGAGGATGCCGAGAGTGACCGGGGGGCTTCAAATTAAATTACATGCACATTTCAAACTCTCAATGGGAGGCCATCGGGAATTAGAGCATGTGATGGATGACATTGCCTCCCAAAATCTGACTAAAGACACTGGCTGTAGCTCATCCTGCTCTTTGGAAAATGTCCTCTTAGCTTTTGGTGCTAATGAAATGGTTAAATAATCCATTTTGCTTTTGTATTAGTTATTTCATGTTTGTGTTTTGTCAAGGTATCACAGGAATTGACTGCACTAATAATTTCCCATTGCTCTAGAAACACCTTCACAGTCCACAGATCTCATTCAGTGGAGTTAAATGAATGACTTTGAAGTGTGATGCTGACATACATTACAAACAATTGATTCAAGTTCCAATTACCCTGAGCCGCGAGAAGCTTTCTTTGACCCATTTAAAAACACTATCAAAGCAACCTTTCATAAGCTCTTTGGGTAATCACTGTATAATGGCTTGAGAACTTACCTAATGGCACACATTTTCTCTATTTTTCTCTCTCGCACACATTAAGTGTTGTTTTAGACAATAGAAAATGTAGATATTCCAAGGTATTCAGCACTACAATGTTAAAGAGTAAATAACTAGTGATGCATCTAATTTTATTGGATTTTTCAGCAGCTACTTTCAAAACACCGTAGCTTTTTAAGTATGCCACAATGTAAGCCTACTGTAATCAAACATGCTTTCACTAATTCTCAATTCAATTCAGTTTAATAAAGCTTTATTGGCAAGACAATTGGAATATAGTATTGGCAAAGCATAGTATGTTTATCTATAGTAGTGAAGTCTGATTCAGCAAATCATTTGGTTTTGGATGCTGTTTTAACATCAAGATTCATTTGTATGCTTTTATGTAGCAAAATGCATATTTAGTTAAGCACTGCTGTTTATCTCTGTCTCTGATTCAGTGGTTTTAGTTTTGTTTGTTTGTTTCATTTAGTGTAAATGTACAGTATGTGTTCAAGTTGTCATCCTAAATGAGATACAGTTTTTTTGCCAGGAAAATACTCCTATTTTTTTTATAATAATAATAAAAAAAATCACATTCTCATAATTATTAGAAAGAGCTTCAGGGTCAATGTTGTTTTTAAGGTTTAGCTTAACTGCTTTAAATGATGAATTCTGAATAGCTCAATCCGATTTCATGAACAAACATAACTATTTTATGAAGTAGCATTTTTGTATTGTACAATGTGATTCACAAAGAACATACAAACATACAAATCGTAAGAAAACAACCAAATGCGACTACAAATTCAAAAATATTTGCCAAAACGTAAAATACTGTCATGGAGTCATAGAATGATTAAAATAGACATTTTAGTCTGAATTCATAAGATCGACAAAGGAATAAGGATGTGGGCCAAGAATGACACCAGATTTTGCGACCAGCAGTAGCAGGTTCAAAAGGCATTGTGTGAATTTTTGGCAGTTTGGCTAATTTGCATTAGCATTGCATCACAATGGAAGGACAAAGTTTTGTTGTCGGCACTGAATGCTTTTCCCTATTGATCTTTTAAGTGTTTCATGTGATATCTGTAATATTATTCTTGAAACTACGTATGAAGAGGCTAAAGTCCCTAGTAAAAAAGTTTAAAATACATTTATTTCATTCTAAGTATAGTTCGAATCGAATGAATTAACCTATATTTACTGACATATCGCTCAAGACTTACTGATATAAAAATTATAATTCAACTTTATTTGGAGTTCTACTTGTGCACAATGCACGTTTCTTCATATTAAGCCTAAAATATGTTTTATGTCACTATTGATGAGAGTTGTATGATCTTATATATCAGTCTTTAAATGCAAGCTATTTAAAGTGTACCTTACTTGCAATAGTTCCACTTTAGCACAATCAAATATACTTCAGTATATCTTTAGTTGGACATCAGTACTACTTCCGCACAATAAAAGTGCATTAAGCACAAAATTATTTGTTTCAGTTTAGCACACTTTAAGTATAACAGATTAGTATGCTAATTGCTGGGTATTTTTATTAAGCACATAAATATGTAAATGTATTTGTAGTATATTTAAATAAATCTATTTCAAATACATTTTAGTATATTTATTTTTCACTTGGGGGTAGAGCTTGTGACATAATCTTTACATCAAATGAGATCTAAAAATAACTATAAAATATTGGTGAGCTGACTTTAAAACTCTTTCTCTGCCGTTCACTGAACAAATCGATGGAAACACTGTAGTTATTAAACTCCATCCCAGCCACGTTAAACTGCCGCCTGATACAGTTCATGATCCGGGAAGGTCCAGTCTGCCTCTGGCCACACTGGTCACACAGCAGCTGCCCGGGACTGGGGCAATTTGCCCATTTTAGCTCCCTGCGAGTTTGTGCCTGTCAGTGGGTTAGTTTTGTTCCCGAGGCCAATTAGCGAGCCCTACCTTAGCCTGCAGCTAAAAGGCTACTAATGGGAGGATGTAGGGCACTGGGGGAATTCACCTGAGAGGTGTGGAGAGATCCCCACAGAGCTTTAATTTGAGAGGAAAGGGGACGTGGGGATGGTGGATGGGGGGAGGGGGGGTGGAAGACCTTAGAAGTTTTTGCACTGGGCTTCATTGTTACTGCTGGTCGTTTGATCTTAAAATAATTTACTTAATAATCTCACAGCGGGAGCAATAGGTGCTGCTCGATTAGGCTGACAGGTCTGTGAGAGAGCGAGAGTGCATTTAAAGGGGGAGCAAGGGAGAGATACGCAGGGAACTGGGGGGATTAAACAGTTTGCTCTGGTTCCTATGGGAACAAAAATCCCAGCATCATGGTTTTTAGAGATTTCAGTGTTTCGGGCCCAAAAATACATTCCCTAAGTCCATATTTAAGAGTAAGATATTTCAGGGGTTATAAAGGAAGACCTCTTTTCTATTGAAAAATGTTGGCTACAAATATGACGGCGCTGTTTGTTCGCAAAGTTTTTAATTCACAGAAACTGGCAGATATATTGATATATACATTTTTTAACCACAGTTAATTTTGTGATTCCAGCAGATTCAGGATTCTGATTCTTTATGCTGTTCAGTAAAAACAGTAGTTACTAAGAGGAAAAAATAAATATATAATTTGTTTACATATTTCTTTTGTCCCCCTTTTTAAACATTTTAATATTTTTGTATTAATTAAGTTACCCTGTGGCCCCCTTGGGAAGTTTTCTGAGGCCCCCCGGTGGGCCCCGGCCCCCTTGTCGAGAAAATGTTTAGCTCGGTCATTGTTTAGAAATGTAAATATGATCTTGTCATGAGAATATTTTTTATTGGATTTTTATATTAATATTATATTAACATAGTAAAATGTTTTATTATATTAAACTTATAATTTTAGATATTTTATTTTTAACCAAATATTTAAAATAAAAATGTAATTTGTTTAATATACAATTATATATATTATAATTAGAACAAATTAATATAACAAATTAATGAGAATTTTTTTTCCATGTTTTCCTATCATGATATGATCTTATCATGAAAATATTTTAAATATATTTTTATTATATTATATTAACGATATTGTTATAAAATTAATACAAAATAGTTATTATATTATATTAAACATATAATTGTATATATTTTATTTTTAACCAAATATAATAATTTGCCAGGTCTGTGAGAGAGCGAGAGAGCGTTTAAAGGGGGAGCAGGGGAGAGATACACAGGGAACAGGGGGGATTAAACCATTTGGTCTGGTTCCTATGGGAATAAAAATCCTAGCATCATGGTTTTCATGTTTAAACACTTAAACACAAAAAAAATACATTCCCTAAGTCCATATTTAAGAGTAACATATTTCAGGGGTTATAAAGGAAATTGTATTGGTTACAGTATTTCTTCTAGTATTTCTGCTATAAATGCTGTTTTAATTAACACAAACTGATATATACA
>NW_015539887.1:1466054-1482672 GCF_001515605.1 Sinocyclocheilus anshuiensis
TTTACATATTTATCCCCCCCCCCCCCTTTTTAAGCATTTTAATAAGATTTTTTTTTAAATAAATAATTTTAAGGCACCCTGTGGCCCCCTTCTTGAGAAAATATTTAGCTACATTTTTAGAATAGTTTTATATTATTATTATTATTAACATAGTATTACAACATAGTAAAATGTTTTAGTACATTATATTAAACATAATTTTTTATATTTTATTTTTAATCAAGTATTTCAACATTAAAAAAAAATAAAAATGATTTTGTTTAATATACAATTATATATTTTTATATATATTATATATTTGTATTTAATTATATCAAATTAATACAACAAATTAATGAGAGAAAAAAAACAAACACAAAAAATTGTCATGTTTTCCTCAGCCAAACTGACCCAATGAAATATCAGTACTATTATGGTGCTTTGTTTATAAATGTAAATATGATCTTATCATGAAAACATTTTTAAATATATTTTTATATTATTATATTAACAAAAATGTTATTACAATTTATACAAAAATATGTTTTATATATTATATTAAACAGATAATTTTATATATTTAAATTTTGTATCCAATATAACAAATTAATGAGGGGGGGAAAAACACACGAAAAAATGTCATGTTTTCCTCACCCAAACTGACCCAATGAAATATCAGTATATGGTGCTTCTGTAACAGTCTGCGGCTTCTGTCCTACAAAAAGAGGGTAATCGTGGTAATGATGGGGCCCTATAAGCAAACTCCTGCCCCATCATTTACCCAAATCTTAACCACAGGCCTCTTTTCGTCATTAGTTTTTATGAAACTAGATGAACTGCAATTATATTTAATGGGAAAAGTTAAAAACTCATTTTAATTTCATAGAGGAAATTGAATGAAATGCAGGTTATTGATATGACTCATGCTCGCAGTATTTTGTGATTTTAGTTTCGTGTCTGCTGTATATGGCAATGTGTCCATTATGCTGTTTGAAAAAATGATTGTCTTGTTTCTTTAGGTTAGTTTAACCGTTACAAATACATAGAAATTTTTTGAGTATTCAGATGCTCCGCCTCATCCGAATGGGAGATTGTAATTGTTACAAACAATATAAGGCAGCACAATTACATACATATCCATGATGAATATGCATAACAAAGACCAGCTGTGTGTATCGCATTGGAATACAGAAAAATGCAAATGTGTCTCAATTCAGTGGCTCCAAAAGGGAGAGAAGACCCATAAAGAGACGGTGACCTTAGGCAGTGTGGTCACCAAGGCCAACTAGGAGAAAAAGTCCAAGGTTGCTGAGGTCATTAGTCTAGAAAGGCTGTTTCCCATAATTGGCATAAATGCCTTCAATCAACTGCAGGGAATATAGAGCTGACCTCTGTGCCTTATGATGGGGGGACAGGATGGGGGGCTGGAGCATTAATGCGCCCATTACAAGCTAGTGAAGTCCAGGTGAATTGGTGTTGCCATTTACAGCACACCCCCCTGGCATACAGACAGAAATAGAGGAAAAAAGAGGGGAGGATTGAGGGGAGGGAAAGGGAAAGACAAGCTCTGATATCACTGTTACTAAATCAGAGCAAGGGGCTGTAAATGCAAATCAGACTGTGTGTATCACATCATGACAGTGTGGTGAAAACATTGATTTGGGAGTCTTTCAGTGGTGTAAAACGTAAAAACAGCAGGTGGCAGAATATATATATATATATATATATATTTAAGTGGTTTGCAGCAAAGCCATTATCTGTATTTTTATCCTAACAATTTTGATGTATAAAAAGTGTGTCAAGCCCATTTATAGTTTCCATTTTCCATTTAGCAAATATACCTTGTATAATTCATAAAATTGCTTCTTTTTTATTACAACCTTTATGTGTAATGAAGCTAATGTATGTAAAATATATGCTTTGATTAATCTCAGTGACTCGACTCTTTTGAATCAGTTCACCAAAAAGCTTCATTCAAATTCGTTTGCATCATTACGCCAGTAGGTGGCGACAAGTGAATTTTTGGGAAGTGAGTCTTGGATAATTTACTCAACGGATTCGGGACCAAAAACCTTTATGTCTGAAACAAGTCTTCCTATCCTTTAATAAACTTTATTAGACTTTAATAGACTACTAAGAAACATGATCCCAGAAATATATTCTAAGAATATTTTGCTAAGGTTCCCTTTAAGTTATGAAAACGTTATTTCTGAGTTTTTGTTTTTTTTTTAGTTGTTTTAAATGTTTTATAATTTTTTTTTTTTAAACAAACATTAAAGGGATAGTTCACCCAAAAAAAAGTCACTATTTTTGTATTCTTTGCGCTCAAAAAGTATTCTTGTATCTTTATAAAATTACGGTTGAACCACTGATATCACATTGTCTATTTTAACAATGTCCTTACTACCTTTCTGGGACTTGAACGTGATAGTTACGTTGCTGTCTATGCGGGGTCAGAAAGCTCTCGGATTTCATCAAAAATATCTTAATTTGTGTTCTGAAGATGAACGAAAGTCTTACAGGTTTGGAACGACATGAGGGTGAGTAATTAATGACAGAATCTTTTTTGGGTGAACTATGCCTTTAAGGCAACATTCCAATTTATTATTTTGCAAACATTAAGGGAATGTTAGTTTTGAGCTTTCTCTGAGCATTCTGAAAAAAGTAGTAACATTTATAATAATTCGATGAATGTCCAACTAAAATGTTTCAGAAATAAAATGTATTTTTAGAAATAAAAAGTTTCTGTGCTTACGTTTTCAGAATGTTATTAAAGACCAGATAACTTTGAATGAACATTCTATTAATGTTACTGGAAGAACGTTAGTTCATAACTTTGAAAGAGCGTATCGTTTAAAACTTTAACATGGACATTTCAAAAAGGTTTAATTTATTCATTAGGCGATAAATGAAGACGCACACAATAAACGGACACTCAATATGGCCATTCAATTTAACACGGTGAGCATTTCCATTCATAAGGTTCACACTTTAGTCATATTGGCTTCACAGACTCACCATGTACTGTCATTTTAAACAAACAAAAACAAACAAAAACAAAAAAAACGCTTTTTGGATAATTGGTCAAATTAATAGGTTTATTGGTTTTATTATTTGGTAGATTGCATTGTTTGCTTTGAAGTCATTACTTTCTGAGTAAGGTGTTCGACTTACTCTTAATATGGTATAGGCCTATGATATGTATATAACACATGTATGAATTCAAATAATTAACTCTACATTCAGATATAACAATCTAGTAAAATAACAGCATTTTTGTTCTATGTATCTTTGAGAAAACATTCTATTTATTGTCTGCCTGTGGCAATACAAACATAAAGTGTTGTTTTTTTAAGTTAGGCAGGAGGTTTAGAGATTAGTTTATGTTAAAAATTAGATTTATGTATTTTCATGTAGGGACAAAACTCCCTTAGAATGTAGTCATCGATGCCAAAGTGTTTCGTTCACAACCCTGCTGGCAAATCTTGCAACTATGTGGCTTCGGCTCTAAAAACACTATGACATCTTCACTCCACAATCCACAGGCAGAACTTTAAGATGCTGCTGGCAAAGTCTGGTTTTACACTCACAAAAGAGGTGCACTTGAGTCTTTAGCTCCCTTGTGAAGAGGACTCCATTGCGGGAAGTGCATACTGAAGAGGAAAGCAAACAGTAAACGGCATTAAATTACCATTCAGATGAACTCATAAATGTAGAAGACTAAGGCCTGGTTTGTGAATTTTTACTCTGTTATAAGGCTTAATGTTTTGTTGACGTTCTGTAAAAAAATCTTGTTAAGCATTTCCTTGTTTAAAGTGATTGGAAACCTGTTATTGTACTGGAGAATTTAAGAGTAAAAATGAAACAGCTTATCATAACAATGATTCACATCACGCATCTGAAAAACATGTCCAAGCAAGAAGGGTTATTTGAGTACATGTTTTTCATCCAGCAAACACTTAAGCAATTTAGAGTAAGCTTGCTTTTAGAAACACTCTTCATAAAATAGGAAAATAATTTTAGACTTCGGCTGCGGTTAGATAGCAGAGTCTACTTTGCAGTCTTGGATGAATTTTTTAAACATTTATTGACCCATCCTCTTTGGGCAGTAAAGCCAGAGTGCAGAATGGGTCGGGATCACAAGGTGTGCATATTAAAACTTTTATACTGGCCTCAGAAGCACCTCTGATCTCTCTGTACTAAGTGCCGGGCTGCAAGGTCGTAAATCACGAGCTGTGAGAGGAATATCTCATCGGCTGCTAGCGTTGGGCCGCCCTGCGCTGGGATTATAAGGAATCAAAAGGCCACGTATAGACTAATGCCACACAAGCCCCTGAGAAATCTGAGACAAAACGGTTCAACGCCACAGACCCTGCACACCACACTCTGTCATCCCAAAGGGGGAAGCTGGCAATAGGGCCTATAAGGTGTCTGCATATGCATAAATTGCAAAAATAAATAAAAAACTGTATTTCTTTGGAACTGACTGATCATAAGCCTCATTGATGTGAGCTTATACTCCTCATTTAATGAGTAAAAAGCAGAATTTGTTCACTAAAAAACTGAGATGCATAATCTCAGATCAATGAGGCCTATGATAATTCAGTTCCAAAAAGAAATACAAAACCTGTGCTGATTGAAAGAAAACAAGTTGATAAAAAGATTGAATACAATATTCGGCAATTATTTGAACACAACAAGTGTAACAAAGAAAAAAATTCTAAATAAAATAAATAAATGGTTTCATCATTAAAAGGTATAAAAACAATCATGTTAAAGGTTAGAATAACTTGAATGGTTGAATACTACTTCACATTACATGTATGATAATGCACTTGGTTTATGAGGAATGGTAGCCTATCCTGTTTTAATCTTCTTTAAGGTCAATAGGGTAGCACCAGTCTTTTGGCGGGTTTATTAAAAAGGATAAAGCTTCCCACTAGACACATGCGGCCAAGTGTTTTCCCTGTGGGAATGCTCAAAATCCTTGTATCTGTCTCTTCATCTACTTTCAACACACACAAACACTATTTGCACTATGGAGTTTTGACATTATGGTTTATGTTAGCATGTGCTTTTCTAACAACATGCTCCTGCATTTTTATTTATTCTTTAATGACATTTTGAAACTCTTGGAATTTCTTTCCAGCCTCAAGGAAATATACAGTATATCATACAGATCCTGAACAGCAGACGGTTTGCTCAGTAAAGGAAGGAATACGTTGCAACTCGCCGTCCAAATGAATAAAAAAGGCGTTTATTACCTTCCAAGTGGAGCACTTTAGTCTGTCATATCTTAAGTGAGGAACACTTAAAACAAGTAAAGCGAGATAAGCAGCGGTTGTTGAATGGTTACTTCCTCTCGACCCCTGGGAGGACGTATCCATCAACAGATGCCCTCGGGTGGAGGATAACAAATTTGTTCTTTTATGAAGCTTGCATAACACCGCAGGGGGACTCACAGGACGGCCGCATGTGGCCGGATATCGCATTCTGTTCAGTTTAAACGACATTCCCATGGTTTCCAAGAGTGTTAACGTGAAGTTTCAGAACACTTGCTAGAATCAGTGGCTGTGTCACTAATCGGAATATTGCTCCATATAGTTTTGGCAACGAATAAGCTAAAAAAATAAAAAATACAAATATTGAGGGCATAATATATAAACAGGCAAATTATGTAATGTAAATTATTTAGCATAGCCAATTTGTAAAAGAAAAAAAAAGTCACAACCGAATAAAATCTGTTTAAAAATATTTTTGGCACAGTAAAACTGATATTGTATTATTCATTTATTTAATATTATATAAGAACTGAAAACAAGGTTTATAAAATGCAATCATTTTGAGAGTTGCAGCTGGCTGAGACGCGAAAGTGCCGGATAGCCTATTTACCAGCTCTGCTAGTTTTTATATTGACTCTTCATGCTTAAATATGTACCTTAGATTTAGTAAACTATCAATTCTGTGGGAAACAGCTCCCAAAAGGAGGGCAGAATTAAGGACCCTCATCTAGCAGTGTGATCAGGCACAGCACGTCTGGTTTGTCGGCAGCAGACAGCGCTCATTAGTGTGTTTCAATGGTCCAGGCCCCTAGAGGGCATTATTGGTGCACTCACGTGAAAGTCAGCAGAGACCTTCTGAAGAATTCATTTTAATGCACCTCACAGTTACACAACCTTCAATTGTGCAACAGTGGAAGCGTGTAAGTGAGACATATACAGTAAGAATTTAACATCAAATGTGCATCTAATCCTCAGTTGTGGAGTTTTATTTTTATGTCTAATGGTTTTTTTATTATTATTATTTTTATAATGCTATTCTATCAATTCTTGACAATATCAGTTTGAAATATTTAGAATGTCACAATACAAATTCTCAAGAATCTCACAATAAATGCATCATTAGTTGGGTCATTCTGGTTGTGCAGTACAGTTCATTTCATCATAATATTCATCATAATTTATTGGATGAAATCAGAAAAACAGGTTTTAAGAATGTAATTCATATTAGTTAATTTTCATCACAATCTCGATGACCTTGAAATGTTTTCACTGCTTTGGTGATTTGAGATACAGTAGATGTTGTCATTTTTGCCATGTCATTAAGAACTTCATGAATGAAAAATCTGTCCATTTTTAAGACCACAGCACAAGCATTAGTAAGTGGATTTTTAAAAATATTTTATTTAAAGCTTTTCACATTTTAGAGAACAAACCCCCAACCCCCATGCCAGCAAATCGAAGGAAGTTGAAAGAAAAAAATAAATAAATAAAAATAAACCCACATATAGTACAATTAAATACATATACACCTCCATAAACAAACACCGTTCATATTGTGTACTTATACAAAAACATATACAGACATATCTACGTATACACACAGAATCATTAAGATTTTTTTTTTTTTAATATTCCAATACCAATACCAATAAATACCCAATTATGGAAAAAGTTAAATTGTTACACACTAATATATTTGATCAACTTAACCACACCACTTAAAGAAGAAGTTTAAATTCAGTTATCCTTGGTCACCTTCCAAATATTAAAAGAAGGACTTCCAGATCTGCACAAATCTCTTTAGTTTACCTGCAATCTCATATCTAATCTTTTCCATATATGTAACACACTGAGCTCTGTAAACCACGTCTCAAATTTAGGTGCAAACTCTTTGTTCCACATCAACAAAATTGTCTTTTTTGCTATGGTCATCCCATATTGACCTGTCTGGATTTGATTGAAACTATAGTTCTCTAAGAAAGGGGCCCAGCAAAAAGAGGGAGAAGTGGATTTTGTGATGTGATGTTTGGTATGTTTGCACCTCACGAATATACTATACCAACCTGGTACGTTTTCACACACACACACACACACACACACACACACACACACACTTACTTAGCTATCTAAATGGGGACATCACATAGACTTCTATTTTTTAACCTAAACCCACCCTTACCCCTAACCCTACCCCTCACAGAAAACTTTCTGCATTTTTACAATAAAAAAACTAACTTTGTTTACTTTATTTTTATACAAGTTTTACAAATACAAGTGACACACACACACACACACACACACACATATATATATAGCTCGATAACACTGGGCATGATCCTGCATAAAACATCCTTTGTGAACATTAAAGCGTGCGAGTTTGGTCTCCTACTAAGTAAAATTGACTTTATTAATTTAATCGCTGCTGTTGACAGGTGGAACAAACATTTTGGTCATGACTCCAATAGTATCTGGCCTGGGTGGAGGGGTACATGTAGCATGTTGGATGGAAACCAAGGCAACTGGACGCTGAACCGCCCCTTTTTGCACTTTCTCTGAATGAAATCTCTTCAGCGTGCACGAAGCCGAGCGCGCAATATGTAAACATGTGGCACTGATTGCGTTCCACGTTTCTTTTAAGTTTTGGACAGTTTGCGTCTGTTCCACAAGGACATCAAACATGTCAGAAGAGGAAGAAACAGCGTTTTCCGAAGACCCTAGGGTGCAGTATTTAGGCGAGATACTCTGCCGGATGCTCAAACTCAAAACTGATGCGTGGGAAAAATTTGTCAATGTTGAAAAAAATAAAATGCTTTTTACAACGTTCTTCGAAGCGCGTATTAGACTGTTATTTTTCAGCGTGACAGCGTCCAATGCTCCAACTGTTTCTCCAGAGGTAAGTGAGCAAAAAGGCCTTGTGTTTACATATAGGCCTGTTGAATGCATGCAAAATCATAGACCACCACAGCAACAATAACCCGTTGTTTTATGTGTACACTTTAGGTTTGTAATCTCTCTAAAGACAAGAAAGTTTACATTCTCAGAAAAGGAAATTCCCCCGTCCTGCCAGAAACCTGTAGGAGTTCTTTACTCTTTGGGGTGCTGTCACCCTCCTTTCTGCCACAGCTGTTAGACACCATGGAGAAGGTAATGAACACTTATAGACTCCAAAGTCCACAACTGTTTGATTTGCTGTCAAAAAAGTAAATAAAATACACAACGAAACTGAATATTAGCAGGAACGCCCACCTTTTCTTTTCTTTTCTTTTCTTTTCTTTTCTTTTCTTTATTGAGCTGAAGTGAATAGAAGTATACAATTTGAACATATAATTTACAGTGTTAAACACTGGTGTTATGCATGCAGTTGAGTCCTTGGTCATCATCCTGTACAACTGTCTGTAAAATTTGTCAATATTTTGCTTCAAGGTCTGTCTGCCGCTTCTGTTGAACAAGAAGAATCACCAAATGTGGCCGAATATAATATCACAGGATGTGACGCAACACATAGAAAATTTGCAAAGCAAGGTCACCGTGGTGAGGGGACAGTATAATGGCAAAACCGTCCTTCCTGTTCCTGCCACAGAAGTGAATAGAAGTATACAATTTGAACATATATAATTTACAGTGTTAAACACTGGTGTTATGCATGCAGTTGAGTCCTTGGTCATCATCCTGTACAAATGCCTGTAAAATTTGTCAATATTTTGCTTCAAGGTCTGTCTGCCGCTTCTGTTGAACAAGAAGAATCACCAAATGTGGCCGAATATAATATCACAGGATGTGACGCAACACATAGAAAATTTGCAAAGCAAGGTCACCGTGGTGAGGGGACAGTATAATGGCAAAACCGTCCTTCCTGTTCCTGCCATCAGAGAATGGATAGAGCTGTGTCAAGAGACAACGATCACACTGTATGAATGTTTTATTTGTTTGTTTGGGAATAATATACAAAACCATTCAATGGTTTGGAGTCAGTACGTTTTTTTTAAGAAGATATTTCTACTTTTATATAGCAAGGATGCAACGAATTGATCAAAAGTGGCAGTAAAGATGTGCGTTTTCATATATAAAATATAAGATAAAATGTAATGATAAATATTATTAACATTGATAATAAAAAAATGTTTCTTGAGCACTTAAGTACTGCATGCTGAAAATTCAGATATGACATAAAAGGAATAAATAAATCATGTTAAAATATATTAAAATAGAAAACAATTATTTTAAATTGTAATAATGTTTTACAATATTACTGTTTTTTTAATGTATTTTTAATTAAATAAACACAGCCTTGGCTAGCATAAGAGACTTTCAAAAACATTAAAAAAAAATCTTACCAACCAAACTAAATCAGACTTTCAAACACTAATTCTAAAAACCTAATTCTGTCTAAAATCTTAGTTTTGATTTAAGATGAACTAATATGTTGTATTTTTTCTGGTTATTGTCTTGTAGTCTGACTCGCTTATTAATCCTCATAGAGTAAGATTAAAAAGCATGAAGTGTCTTCGTTTTGACTAAAACAACAATCAATTTCTAATTTTCAAACAAGGCAAGACAGTCGCAACAGAGCCATGATACATGCAATTGAGTCCATGGTCATCAGCTGGATGCACATGATCCATAAAGTCTTAAGAGCAGATTCTGCTGACTTGATTGTGACAGGATTGAACCCTGGACCAAAAGCTGAACTTGACTACTGGAGATCCAGGAAAACGAACATACAGAGTATTCATGAACAGGTTCGTCCAGAAACAAACATTTCATGGTGTATAAGCAAGCAGAAAGGTTTTATAATGTACTAAATCTTTGTAAATCTCAGCTACAGAATCCTTGTGTTCAGAAAATGATGAGGATTCTGGAAATTATAGACAGCAGTTATTTCCCATCATTCAAAGCTCTGACAGAAGCTGTTTTTGATGGTAAGGCACGTGATTTTCCCAATACATTTGATTAATAATACAGTTGAGTTTTATACTGTTCTTCCTACTACATAATACCATTCTGTTCATATTTTGCCTAGTTATCATTTATGTGTATTTGTCTCTCAGCTTTGCAGGAAGCCAGAGCTATAGATCTTCACCTTCAACCTCTTAGATCATTGCTGTCTCAACTGGAGGAGGATGAGTTCTCATCCTTCCATACACTCATTCCACCAGTCTTTCATCTTATATTTCTGGTCTGGACTCACTGTTCATTCTATCGTTCACCTGCTCGCATCGTTGCTCTGCTGCAGGAGCTCTGCAACCTTTTCATTCGGCAGGTGTGACATATGTGACAATCTTCTAATTTATGCTTAGTGCGTGTTATTTGAAAATGTTCGGTTGCCAAATCAGTCATGTGGTGCGACGAACATGCAGAAACCCGCTCATAACTGTGTCAAGGTGAACAAGTCTCTTAAGATAACAGATAATGTAGCCTTTTATGACAAGGCAAGGTTAGTTTAGGTTGTAAAACGTCATGTGGAGCGACTCCTCCAAAAATGAAATTATATTTCTGAATTAATAATTCATGATATTTGGAAAAAAAAATTTAAACGAAACATTTGAAAATAATGACTACGATGTGTACACACATGTATTCAAGGTGTAAGAAAAACATACATTTTACATAGTTTTATGTAGTACATTTTACTTGATGGTTACACCACATGACTAAAGAGTCATTCAATCATATAAAATCAACATGAATACAAAAAATACATTTCCTGGAACTAGATTTTTATCTCGTCTTTCCTTTCCTTTTGTCATGGACACCCATACCCCCCAAAATATATTAGTAAAATATGTTTTAAATAGATTTCAAAATATACAAAAAAATGTCCAAAAATATATTTGCTAAAATATGTTTCAAAATAAATGTGCTTAAATATATATATATATATTTGGGCATTATTTTGTATGTCTTGTTTGTGTTTTCTTGCTCCTGAAATACATTTTTAAATATATTTCAATATGTTATATGAATGTTATTATTTGAAGGTTGACATGAAATATTTTTTCAATTTTAAAATATATATATATTTATTTATTTTATTTTATTGCTATTTTTGTTCACCGTATGGGCAGTCCTATGCGCAATTTAACCATGAATCAATCAATTAAAAATCTTTTACTATTTATCTATTTGGGAGAGCAGCCATGTATTAATTGTAAGTTCTATTCAGGGAAATGCAGAGTAGAATTAGAATAGAGATAAAAATTTTGTTCTTGTAACCAAAACGTCAATCTTTGCTCCATCTAGGCCACTTCATATCTCCGTGCAGAGCAGCTGCTGAGAGCAGAGACTGAAGATGGTTTGGAGAAGTTACAGACTGTGATGGGAGTTTTCAGGTGTGTCAGGGAAACATTCAAGACATACAGACAGAAGGTGGCTGCGTTGGCCAGTCATTATTGTACACCAAAGTGCTGGGATTTCCCTTCAGCTCTTGTTTTTACACGATTTGATGGCTTCTTGGCTCGTGTTTTACAGTTGAAGGTAAGTAGTACATCTTTTGAAGGGATCATATACACTTTCACTTTCAGCCACAATTCAGTTTTATTTATGTGAGTAATAATGTTCTTTTTACTTACATTTTTGTGAGACCGTAACATTTTGAAAATGATTGTTTTCCAGGCCTTTTTCTCCACTATGCTGGAGTTCCAAAGGTTGGAGAAGCTGGTTTTTGGAGGTCACAGAGGAAGGGTTTACACTGAGCAGGTCTCTCGAATATATGCAGAGTTTCTTCAGCTTTGCAAAGCCATAAAGGATCAAGAATACAATCCACTCGATTTGACTTCTCTGGTATGGTTACATCATGGAGTGTATTTCTTGCTTGGGATATATTAGAATCAGCCATAAGATAACAGCAAGTCATATAGAAACACATATTTTTAATGGTAGCTTAAAGTGCCCCTATTATGGATTTTTGAAAATTACCTTTCATGCAGTGTGTAACATAGCTCTAAGTGAATGAAAGCATCCTGCAAAGTTTTAAATCTGAAAGTGCACTGTATATAAAGTTATTGTCTCTCAAAAGAAAGAGTCGACTCTGAATCATTTCAACGAGTCATTTTTAAAACGAATCCCAAGCCGTTTCATGTTGACGTCAGCATGAAACATTAGCATATTGCCCACCCACTTGTTGTGTGCGCAGACCTGGGAAAACTTGACTTCTCGCGTTGGTTTGAATGAAAATGCAAATTCATTCTTTGCCACTATAGGTGCCGCTTTTGGAGCGGTAAAATAGCTGTTTCCCCGGTAACGCTGCACACAAAGCAGCACTGCCTCACAAACCCTGCTTTATCAGGCATTACAGGCATGATGAAATGGAAATGAAATTGACCAATCGGACCAATCACTGCAGATTAGTGTCACGCAAAGGAGGGGTTTAGAAAAATGAATCATTGAGCGAATCGTTTGGGAGTCGTTGAGCAAATAAGGTAAAAAAATAAATGCATATTATAAGAAAATGAAAGTTTTTTGACCTTGCATGCATGTCAACCTGTTGTTGGGGACTCCCTAAAGCAAAATATGAACCTTTCATAACCCATAATAGGGGCACTTTAAACAACTTGATGTCTGATAATATGATAATAATGCCTCACTGAATATGTCACAGTGTAGATAATGTGGTATATGAGTGTTTGGTACAATAGCAGATATAACTCTCACTGTTTTTTATAGTTGCTATAGTTCAGTTTTTTATGGAGTTCCTGGGGCTTTCTTGTAAATATAGGGTATGTTTGGATACAACATGCCTGATATTTGGCAACCTTCTCAAAGGCTTAATTGTTCCCATAAATCCTAATTTTTGTTCTGTTTGTCATGTAGGCCTAAACGTTTTTGGTAACACCTTTATAGTAATGGTTAAAACCTAATATGTCAATATGAAAAATTATTTAAATATCAGCCTATATTGTTCAGCACATTGTTACTTAATGTACAATCTAATACACATGATTGTAAAGGAATTAATTATACTTTATATGAATTGTTAAAACTTTTTTGACCAGGATATAATATTATATTCAGTATTTAACTTATGAAACACATTTTAAATAATTGATTTTCTTAAATTTTACATTTTGTATTATTTAAATGTCAGCCTATATTGTTCAACACATTGTTACTTAATGTACAATCTAATACACATGATTGTTAAGGAATTAATTATACTTTATATGAATTGTTAAAACTTTTTTGACCAGGATAGAATATTATATTCAGTATTTAACTTAGGAAACACATTTTAAATAATTGATTTTCTTAAATTTTACATTTTGTGTAAAGGATTTCGAAAAAGACTTTTCAAGTTTCCAAGAAAGAGTTGCAGACTTTGATCGACAGCTGTCCAGTATTTTGTGCCTTGCCTTTCAAGATTGTTCAGGATTGGAATCAGTTTTCAAAGTAAGCAATTCTGGTGAGACAGATTTAGTTCAAATGAATCGGAAAAAGCATACAGTGCCTTGCAAAAGTATTCATACCCCCTCATTTTAATTTATTTATTTTTATTTTTTTACACATTTTGTTGTATTTAAAATAGAAGTTATTTAAAGCAGTTTAACATAAGGCTGCAACATAACAAAATTAGAAAAAAAATGAAGGGGTATGAATACTTTCACAAGGCACTGTAAAATAGCCAAACCTATATAACCTTTTAATCTGTATGTTTGAAGCTGGTCGCTGTGCTCAAACCCCTTTTGGAAAGAGACATCATAAAGGAAACGTTTATTCCTAATTTCTCCAAAGTGATTCAGCTTTTTGCAGATGAGCTGGACAGATGCAAACACCTGTTTGATTTTCATCTTGAGCAGGTAAAGTAGTTGTTTTTCAACAGATTTTTGTTTTTGTACAAAGAGGGCCTTGTTTAATTCCTCATTTAATTCCAGAAAAAGATGAACAAACTGCATTTGAGCAAGAACATGCCTGCTATGACAGGTTGTCTGAAGTGGGCAAAAATGCTTAGAGACAGAATTCAAATCCCTTGGAACAACTTTCAGTTTGTTCTGGATATGTAAGTGTTTTAAATTCTATTCCGATTGTTACAGTTTTGTCTTTTCTTTAATGCAAATAATGAAAGATGATGGTTCATTTATATTACAGGAGTATCGAAGGAGCGGAAATGGAACTGGTCTATCATAAGTACCTGGAGATGTCCTCTCATTTAGATGAGTATGAGAATCAGGTCTATTTGAGCTGGTGTGGCAATATTAACCAGGTCTGCCAGATGAACCTGGATCAGCCCCTAATCAAAAGAGATCCCAGCACTGACCTGCTGTCAGTAAACGTCAATCAAGAGGTGAAGAACATAAATGTAGTGTGTTTAAAATCTATAACAGCATAAGGCATATATTTAAATTGTTAAAGCGACTAATTTTGAGGAATCTGTCAGTGTATTCATTTGCATAATACTGAACTTTTTCACCTTAGCTGATTGCTGTGCTCAAGGACGTGAAACACCTGGAAATCCTTAATCAGATGAACATCCCTTCTGCTGCTATGAAGGTGTATGAAAATAGAAAGATGTTCTTTAAGGTTAGGAAATGCTTAGTTTGTTTGGTATCAGTTAAATTGGGTTTTTATATTCTATGGCATGAAAATGAGTATTTTACCTGATCTCCATTAGAACCTTGGGAGCCTACATTTACTGGTGCAGTGGTATAACAAGGTGAAACAGACAACTCTTGAAGTGGATGCTCCTCTTATGAAAGAGGAGATGGAGACTGTTGACCGGCAAATCCATCTAGCAGAAACTGAGCTTACATGGCAAGACCAGAACTGCTGGAACTACATCTGCACACTGAAGGACACTGTCTACCGGCTGGAGAGAAGACTGCAAACAACTAAAGACAATATTGAGATGATGGAAGTTCTGATGAATGGATGGAGCAAACAGCCAATGTTCTGCAGAAAAGACCATAAGAAAGAATCGTCACTACAACTGGATGATAAAGCAGGAACAATGGCAAAATGCTACAGCAATCTCAGAAAAGATGGAGAAATTATCCATAACTTGTTACAGGTGAGGGAGCGTCTTTTTATAGATTCTTTTTGCTACACCATATTTCTATAACATTCATGTTTTCTTGTTTCTTTCCCAGGAGAACGTGATCCTTTTTGCAGCGGATAGTTCTTCAGATGCATGGAAGGCCTACTTGGAGTATGTAGATGACATGGTGGTGGAGGGGTTTTTCAGTGCTGTCTCAACTTCTCTGGAGTTTTTCATTGAGAATATGGAGGGGTCAGTGAGGCAGGCTCCCTTGTTTGAGGCTCAAATGCTACTGATGGGATCCGAGATTAAGTTTAAACCGTCTCTGGATCGAGATGGTGGCGATGGACTTTATGAATTGGTGGAAGAATTACTAGGAGTTGTGTTCAAGATGTCTGCTCAGGTGAAGAGGGTGGCACCTCACCTAAGTGTGGAGGACTACCAGGTATTCACAGTTAATGAATTTAGAGTGGCTTCCAAATATCTGAGGTCACATTGAAAATATGCGATTCAAAATAAAATTGATACCTGGAAATATATATATTTTTGTGCATTTAGCAGACACTTTTATCCAAAATGTGACCTTAGACCACAAAACCAGTCTTAAGTCGCTGGGGTATATTTGTAGCAATAGCCAAAAATACATTGTATGGGTCAAAATTATTGATTTTTCTTTTATGCCAAAAATCATCTCTAGGTTACGTATGTAACCATGGTTCCCCGAGGGAATGAGACGCTGCGTCGAAATCGCTTTGGGAACGCCCCTGCGTGACCGCGTTCTGAAGCACGTGTCAAATCAGTCCAATGGAGTAGCGAGACGTCACGAGCGGGGTGACGTAAGCACCAGAAAGTATAAAAGCGCATCCGGCAGAGCGCAAACCAGCTTCGATGAAGTAGCGCCTGAGGGATGCAGGGAGTATGACAAAGAGACGCAGCGTCTCGTTCCCTCGGGGAACCATGGTTACATACGTAACCTAGAGACGTTCCCCTTCAGGAACTCGAGCTGCGTCGAAATCGCTTTGGCAACGAGAATACCCACTGCGCCATACTACCAAGTCCCTGCCTGTGTGTGTATCTTGCGAGCACATCACGAAGAGAGAACTTGGGAACCTGGGTAGATGCCAGGTCTAGGTTGTAAAAACGGACAAAAGTGTGCGGAGAGGACCAGCCTGCCGCAGCACAAATGTCCTGCAAGGCCACACCCAAGTTGAAAGCCTTGGAGGCCGCCATACTCCTGGTCGAGTGCGCTCTGACCCCCATAGATGACGGGAGGCCAGAGGACTCGTAGGCTAGTGAGATGGCCTCGACCACCTACCTACTCATAGTCTGCTTGGTCGCCGGAGATCCTTTCTTTGGCGGACCAAAACAAACAAAAAGCTGATCTGCCTTA
>NW_015539887.1:1482912-1485400 GCF_001515605.1 Sinocyclocheilus anshuiensis
GCTAGAAGACCCCGACTGAGAGCGTCGCCCCGACCCCCGATCTTCTGTGGAGGGGTGCGGGTTGCAACGCTCTGTTGTTTTTTTTTTTTGAGGATGGCGATATGAGGAGCTTGACGGCTTGGGCTGCTTCCGCTCAGCTGCCCCACCCCTGAGCAGGTCAGCCTGGTATGCTTGTAACACCGCCATGGTGTGCAAACATGCGCCAGCCTCGGACAGACAACAGTAAATAGACAGACACATACACAGAGCGCTACTGAAGAGCAGAAGCTGGTTTGCGCTTTGCCGGATGCGCTTTTATACTTTCTGGTGCTTACGTCACCCCGCTCGTGACGTCTCGCTACTCCATTGGACTGATTTGACACGTGCTTCAGAGCGCGGTCACGCAGGGGCGTTCCCAAAGCGATTTCGACGCAGCTCAAGTTCCTGAAGGGGAACATTAGGACATTAAGTAAAGATCATGTTCCATTAAGATATTTTGTAAATTTCCTACTGTAAATATATAAAAACTTAATTTTTGATTAGTAATATGCATTTCTAAGAACTTAATTTGGACAACTTTAAAGGCGATTTTCTCAATATTTAGATTTTTTTGCACCCTCAGATTCCAGATATTCAAATAGTTGTATCTCGGCCAAATATTGTCGTATCCTAACAAACCACACATCAATGGAAAGCTTATTTATTCAGCGTTCAGATGATGTATACATCTCAATTTCGAAAAATTGACCCTTATGACTGGTTTTGTGGTCCAGGGTCACAAATGACTTACAATAGAGGCGCATAAGCGATTTGAAACCGAGCCAAACATATTCACAGTATGCAAAGTTTTACAGAAAGCTAGATTAGGAAACAAGCTGTAGCAGAGGAGAAACGGAGAGAAGAGAAAGAAGAAGATGTTTTTCTTTTTTTTGCAGTTGCTTTGTTTTAAGTTTGTGGAGTAGTGGCGGAAAAGGTGTGTCTTCAGCTTTTTTGAAAGTTTCGATGGTTTCAGCAGTTCAGGTGGAGGTAAACAGCTCATTCTAACAGAGAGGAGTGGAGAGGGTGAAGGTTTTGGAAAGTGACTTTGTGCCTCATTGTGAAGGAACAACAAGGCACTCATTCAATGACTATAGCTGGCTGGGAGGAATAAATAGGATTCATACAAATTTGAAACATGAATGAATTAGAAATTGTGCCATAAACAGTATGCCAGGTCGAGTGCATGCTGCCTTTATAGAAAAAAGGGGCATGTAAAACATTTTGAGGAATTATTATTATTATTTTAGTTAAAATTATTATTTTTTTTTATATAAAAAATGGATAAATATTACAAATAAATATAAAATAAATTACTGGTAATATAACATATTGGTTACATATATTAATTGGTTAACATAACTTATTTAGCATTTTTCTAAATTATTACATTTTTAAATTACAAATTATAAGCATTTTTACCAAGTGATCTCAGACATTTGTATCCCTGCTCTTTCTCTTTATTTATGATTTTGCAGTAGTTTTTTTGGTACATATACAAATACTATTTCATATTTTCCTTCATACGTTGTTTAGGCTGACGTCGAGGACATGTTAGACCTAATAGATCTCCGACATGAAGTGATGGAGAAAGTTGATGAAGTCATGAAGAAAGCCTTGCAATACCAGGACACACTTATCCGCTACAGTCCCCTGTGGCTTGATGACAGGGTTGAATTTCTCAGGCAGTTCCTCCTCTATGGTCATGCACTGACAGCTGAAGAGGTGGAAGCCTATGGAGAAGATGCATTTCCAGAAAATCCTCCCACCACAACACAATTCAAGGAACAGGTGAAACTATACAGCTTTTAATGTTTCTTCTTGTATATCAGGTTTTGAACACAGTATTAATTCGGCATTAAATACATCTAAATGGATATAGATACCTGTTTTCCGGTAGTAGTAAGAAACGTTTGTCATATTAATAGTAAGTTGTCTCCTTTCACAACAGATGAATCATTACGAAGAAGTGTATGCAGAGGTCAGCCGTTTGGAGGACTGGCAGGTGCTTGACGGTTGGTTTAGAGTGGATATCCGTTCGTTCAAGATGAGTCTTTTAAACATAATAAAAAAATGGAGCTGGATGTTTAAAGAGCACCTGATGTCTTATGTTACCGGCAGGTGAGAGCCTCTTCCGTAATTACCTAGAAAAATCACTTTTTAAATGCAATTTCAAATTTTCCTTTCTCTTTGGAGTGTTACAAGCTGTTCGTGCATAGATAAGATCCCTAAAGTTGCAAAGACTAAACCTGCAGAGTAGCCTAAAATGCGTCTGTGCACAAAGGCTGTTTCTATAAAGTGGGGCAGTTCCAACTTTGCAAGGACAATCTGGCACTTCTGACTCACAGCCTGTAAGTACATTTTTTATATTTAAAGAATTTGAATATTCAAATATCCACTGACGATTCAAACGCGAGTTTTGAGCAGTGTAGAGTAGCGCTTGTTGTTTGTCGTTTCTCCGATCACAAATGCA
>NW_015539887.1:1486210-1502058 GCF_001515605.1 Sinocyclocheilus anshuiensis
TCACAAATGCAGACATGGTTTTATGTTTTCGCGGCGCAATACGCAACGCAATGCGTAAAAAGACATTATAATCAGTAATTATGTCCCCACTGGATGCAACAAATGCCTCGTTTGTAATGGGTTTTATTGGTGTTGTCTCGTCGTGCTGGGAGATGGCATCACAGTATGGTAAGGGGCGTAACATTTCCGTCACACGCTTGAGTCATTCGGCCAATCGCAACGCACTGGATAGCTGGCCAATCAGCGTACACCTCGCTTTTCAGAACGATGAGCTTTGTAAAAATCGACGCGCTTCAGAAAGGCGGGGCATAGAGGAGCAGCAATAATGTACATTATGTGGAAAATAATGTGTTTTTTGAACCTTAAACCGCATAAACACATTGCATTACACCAAATACACAACATAATGTTATTTTTAGCAACGTCATGTGACCCCTTTAATGTCCCAGTTTTCCTCCAAACTCCAAATGCTTTCCTTAGTCAATAAAAGTAATAGATTTTTTGCTGGTTTGTGATCTTGGTTTTGTTCAGTATTGGTGAACTCGAGGATTTCATGCTCCGGGCGGAATCCAGGCTTAAAGAGCCGTTATGCGGTGGAGACTACCAGGCTCTTGTGCAGGTGATGGGTTACCTGCTGGAGATCAGAGACAGGCAGACTAGTACAGACCAGCTTTTTGAACCTGTCATTGATGTGGTCAATCTTCTGGAGCAGTATGGAGAAACCCTACCTGAGTGTGTTCACATGCAGCTTGAGGTG
Source organism: Sinocyclocheilus anshuiensis (assembly GCF_001515605.1). NCBI lineage: Eukaryota > Metazoa > Chordata > Actinopteri > Cypriniformes > Cyprinidae > Sinocyclocheilus > Sinocyclocheilus anshuiensis. The sequence goes on from NW_015539887.1 coordinate 1,486,968, forward strand.
AGAGTATTTGACAGCTCTTAAGACTAACTATTAAATGGGAATTATGTAAAGAGATGGCCATTTTAAGGATGTCATCTTTGTGTATCTGTTTTGTCATGACCTTTTTTTGTAAAGTTATGTCTGCTTTGCATCTACATTACCATTTAAAATTTTGGGGTCAAAAATATATATTTTTTTGAGAGAGAGATATTCATTCAGCAAGGATGCCTTAAATGGATCAAAAGTCACAGTAAAATCACAGTATTAAACTACTTGGCACAAGCTGATTGGTTCATGTTGCATACGCAGCCAATAAGCTTGCTGCTTTACATTTAAATGGCTGGTTAGCATCCACTAGAGCATTTTGCAGTGCGCTTTCAGATTTACTCTGAAACCCTCCACCTTCCCCAGCTCCACTTGTATAGATCTGCTACGGGTTATAATATACGCTACTTGTGCAGCAGCAGTATGTCTTCAATACTCACAGCACCGCATCAGTGTTTAACATTGTCATATCCATTACCATGCTAAATCTTCAACGACTTATGATAGAAATGCTGTTCTTTTGAAATTTATTTTCATCAAAGAACCTTGAAAAAAGTGTATCATGTTTTCTGAAAATTCAGCTAAAATTCAGGAATAAATTACATTTATTAGCAATATATTGAAATACAAGCCAGTTATTTTCAACTGTAACAACATTACTGTTTTACTGTATTTTAGATCAAATAAATGCAGCGTTGATGAGCATAAGAGACTTAAAAAAACAACAACTTACAAACCCGAACCTTTTGAACGAGAGTGAAGTTATCTATTCACAATACAAATCTCTAAATTAATTTGAATTAAAATATATGAAAAATTTATATTTTTTCCCAAAAGTCTGAGACTACAAGTAAGTTTTTTCCCCAGCACAAATTATATAATCATTTGAATAATATTTTAAGTGAGAAGTCAATTATATATACAGTGGGTACGGAAAGTATTCAGACCCCCTTAAATTATTAATATGATAGAAAATATTAGAAGATAATACTATTTAGCAAATTTCTACATGAATATCAGTCTTTCGTACTGTACATTGTATTATTGTGATGCCTAAATTCACTTGTAGGATTTGAAATGATTGATTAAAGTTTTTAGCATTGGCCATGCCATCTAAATAATTAGCAGTTTATTATTTTTCCCAGAATTTTAATATGCTTGCATTACTTGAATTACTAAAATGTTCTGGATGAAGAACGTTTACTCAACTGTAATGTATTTAACCGTATCAGGAGTTGCCAGAGAAGTGGAACAACATGAAGAAGTTGGCCTGGGCATTGAAACATGAGGTTGCTCCTCTTCATACTGCAGAGGTGGCTGTTATCCGCAGGAAGTGTGTGACCTTTGAGGTGAGGTTCTCATTTGCTGATGGCTTAATAGTGATTCAACTCTAAACTTTCAATTCTTTAAGCAAAATGAAATGTTTTTAGGTTTAAAAGTCTGAAGGTTTTTTATTGCAACTTAAGGATAAATATGCTTATGTTTTTGCTGATTCATGTCTCTCTTCACAGAAAAAGCTGAGTCAGTTTCGAGAAAGGTTTAAAAGAGAAGCTCCTCTCCAGTACAACACAGAGAAACCATATGCTCGCCTGGATAAAGTAACTGATTATTGATTCTAATTTAAACAAACCATCATACCACATAAGTAATTTTCATTCATTTACATACATTGACCTTTTGTTTATGCTGTGTTTGTTAGTGTCACAGGGAGATGCTAGGTTTAGAGGAAGAAAACGCAGATCTCCAGGAGTCCTGTAAGCTGTTTGAAGTGAGCAGCCCTGATACTAAGCAGCTCAGGCTCTGTCAGAGAGACATTGCTGTTTTGAAACAGCTCTGGGATCTGCTGCTTTGCACTCAGGTGGTGATTTCATTTTTACCCAAAATAAAATACTTGAGCTTTCAGTTTTGCTTGAAGTGTCCACTTAACCTAATGCTGTGTCCTCACAGTGCAGTATAGCAGAATGGACAGGGACAATATGGAGAGAGATCAATGTAGAACAAATGGAAACAGAGCTGAGGAGGTTTACAAAAGTAAGAATGCTTCATTCAGTGTCCTAGAAAGCACCAAAATGTATATTTTTTGGAAGTGTTTTTAGTGCTTGTCTATCAGCTCTGTGTGTTTCTAACATCTGACTTCATGTCTGTCCAGGAAATGTGGGTTCTTGATAAAGAGGCCCGTGTTTGGGATGTGTATGTGAGTCTGGACTGTGTGCTCAGGGATCTGTTGGCTTCTCTGAGGGCTGTGACAGAGCTGCTGAACTCGGCCATGAGAGACAGACACTGGGCCCAGCTGGTCAGGACTACTCGGGTGAGAAAGAGGGTGGCAAATGTGCAATATAAATGCTATTTATCTTAGAGACTGGAAAACATATTTACTGTACTGTATTTTATGAACTATTTCAAATGTGTAGATTAAACAAACCTATACCACTCATGGTAACATTTTAGTTTTAAACAATTAAAGTTTTTTTTTTTTTTAGCAATTTTGTTATTTACTTTATCTTTACATTATTCTAAGTCAGGTTTTTTTTCTTTCCTTGAACATTTTTGAGGTTGATTAACTTCTTTTGTATGTAAAACGTAGTGCTGTCAAATGATTAATCACGATTAATCGCATCCAAAATAAAAGTTTTTGTTTACATAATATATGAGTGTGTGCTGTGTATATTTATTATGTATATATAAATACAAACACATGCGTGTATATACTGAATGTGTGTGTGTGTATTTATATATACATAATAAATAAACACAGTACACATACATATATTATGTAAACAAAATGTTTTAATTTGGATGCGATTAATCGCGATTAATCGTTTGACAGCACTAGTAAAAAACAACTTCAGCATTCTGCTAAACTTTTTATTTGTGTTCAGTTTACTGTAAAATATATTAAAAAGGTATAGATGAATCCTGCACACTGCTATAGCTTGCAAATAATATTTGAATTCAACTTTCGGTCATGTGACTTTCATCAGACATTGTCTTGTTTTTCAGTAAAAATTTCTAAACATTTTAAAAATATACATTTACTTTCATTTTTACTTTTCATTCTTAATTTTATTACTTAATTCAAAATTCAAATAAAAAAAATCAGATTTTTTATATGAGATAGCCTCACAAAATGTTGTTAAATTTCGCTGAAAACAGCACTTACTATCATGTCATTTTGCTCCTTAAATATTTGTATATTGTTTTAGGGATGTTTACATATTTTTCTGGAAGACAACATAATAATAATAATAACAACAACAACAAAACAACTATTATATTTTATTATTATTATTATTATTATTATTAGTGCAATACACCACATGCGGGCCAGTAAATGATGACAAGTGATATTTCTTTCATCGTTTTTTTACTCATGTTCAATATTAGTTTTCACATGTTTTTATACTGTTCTTTTAGGTTGATTTCACTCTAACTGAAGAAACATCTCTTGAGGATTTACTGGCTTTGCAGCTGCACAGATATGAAGATGTGGTGCACAGTACAGTTAGGAGAGCAGTCAAAGAGATGTCCACTGAGAAGGTTCGATCTCTCACAAGACTTTATTTGCTTTGATACATTTCTGAAAATAAGAGTAATGATTTATTAATTTAACTTAAAGGTTTTGACTGAAATCAGCCAGATGTGGACACGGATGGAGTTTTCCTATGAAGAGCATTACCGTACCGCTGCACCAATGCTGAAATGCAGTGATGAACTTATTGAGAGTCTGGAGGACAGTCAGGTATGAATATCTCTGAAATGCCACATGGATTTAGCTGGATGGTTTGAACCAAATCTTACGCTGATAGCATGCTCACTTAGCATATCAGAAAATGTTAACAAGCTGTTGCTTGGCAAAATAAGCTTGGTGCGGCCGGGGTCTTTATCTCCTTCTCTAAGACCGTCCCACTATGCCGAGAGAACGATCTTTAATTGTCAGCCGCCTGTATTCACACGTCTGATTTATAGAGACCACACATTGCTGGCTTTGTTATCACGCTGTATGTGTAGGGGCCAAAATCTAGCCAAACACAATAAGTCTGCCGTCTGTGCGAAACCGGCCCCCTTACACCCACATGTCTGAAAACATTAAAGACAGCAGAAGGGCACTAACACAACATGGACACAAAAACAACATAGGCACATCGCACTGGAGAAACCAAAACTCAAATATTTTTTGGATTACTTTTTGCGAGCCTAACAAGAGTCAAGCCTCATCACCTCCAAATGTGATTTGAACTTTAGGCTGTAAACTATTCATCTTTTTAATGTTATTTTAATGTTTTAGTGTTATTATCATTTTTATTATTTGTTTATTTTGCCATTATGAACACAGTAACGATACATCAACATCAAAAACAAATACAAAGTTCAGACATAATTGCATGTAATACAATAGGAAATAAAGGTTTTAAAAAGTTTCTTTCTAAGAGTAATTATTCTGTTTTATTCACGCTAATTCCAATGCTTATATTTTCTCTGATGAAAAAAAAAAATTCAGATACCTAAATGAATTGTTTGCCGTTTAAATAAATAAATTAAATAACTAACTAACCTCAGAATATAAAAAAGGCAAATAATTTCATTTCATTTCAGACTCAACTAACCTCAGAATATAAAAAAGGCAAATAATTTCATTTCATTTCAGACTCATTGTTAAGGTGTTTATTTATTAAAGTGCCCCTATTATGCCATTTCCAATATTGCCTTTCATGCAGTGTCTAATGTAGCTGTATGTGAATGTAAACGATCTGCAAAGTTGTAAAGCTGAAAGTGCACGATAAATAAAGTTATTGTCTCCCAAAATAAAGAATCGACTCTGAACAGATGAAACGAGTATTTAGTAATTCGAATCCCACTTCCGTGATGGCTACACATCACGGGGTAACACATTTGCATAATGCGCGCCTATGTTCTACGTTGGCTGGCCGCGAACAACTTGACCCCGCCCACAAACACGTCATTCTACTGACGACTGCTTCTCTAATCTCGGGGAATTCTACGCGGGATTCACAAAAGCTTGCTGTTGAAAGATGGATCCGTATCCTGTTTATTTAGACCAGCTGCTCCACTGAATCACAACCTCTAAGTATGATAAATAATAGATGTTTATATTTTCTATAGAGCGTTCAAAATACAGATCTATTGAAATAGGTGTATCGTTTCTGACACGCGCTGTACACCGTAGACCAATCACAACAGACTAGGCCATCTGACCAATCAGAGCAGAGCAGGCTCACGGAAAGGAGGAGTTTAGAGAGACTGAATCTTTTAACTGCTTTGAACGAATCGAGGTGATATTAAATGCATATTTTGAGAAAACGAAAGCGTTTTTTGACCTTGCATGCATGTAATCCTATTGTAGGAGACTCCCAAAACAATATTAGGAACCGTAAAAATGGCATAATAGGGGCACTTTAAACAATATATATTCACTAAAAATGCATTTTATTTTCTTTGGACTTTGTGTACAACTCCATTTTCTAAATAAATCCATTGCCAAAAGTATAAGACACTATTTTAACTAATTTGGCTTTTCCAGTGATTCCAGTGAAGGCATATCTTAAAGCATACAATGGCATTTTAGAAAATTGTGGGCCTCTAATTTCTTGTGTCTTAATGAAAGCCTGAATCACTGACAGATGAGTGGGATCAGTTAAGGAGGACCAACTTAGGTTTTATAGATCATAAAAGATATATGATATAAGATATATAAGATAACTTTATATAAGATAGATTTATAACTATAAGAAACTGTACAAGAAACTGTTCAACCTGGTGGCTGCTGATAATATGCATCTCTATATGTTTCTCTCTCAGGTGCAACTGCAGGTGTTGCTGCACAGTAAGCAGGCGGCGTTCTTCCATGGGCAGGTGTTGGAGCTACAGGCCCAGCTGACTCGGGCTGACTCAGTGCTGTTGCTGTGGCTGGAGGTGCAGAGGACCTGGGCTCACCTGGAGAGCATCTTCATGGGCTCCGAAGACATTCTCCACCAACTGCCAGACGAGGCACATCAGTTCAGCTCCATTGATTCTGACTTTAAGGTATGCTTGAATTCATCTCACATGCACTGATTACTGGTGTCCTGCATGGAAAGTTTTAAGGTTAAGGTATGTGAGTTTTGTAAAGGTTTGTTGAACATAAAAGATATTCAGAATGATAAGTGTAGGGGTCAGTTGTTTTTTTGGTTAAGCTCATTTTGAAATGTTAATATGTAAAAAATATTCTATTGAAATTAAACGAAACATAACATGTAGTGCATAATAAAACCAAGATATGTCTTTTTTTCTGTATAGATTAATAAATTATTGTTTTAAATTGTATAGTACGTAAGAGCAGTGACACAATGCCTTGCTCATGGGTTTAATTCCTAAAGACCACAAGTACTGATGAAATGTAACCTTGAAGTTGCAATGTAAAAAAAATGCTGGTTTATATTAGTACTACAAGTAAAATAAGTTAATTATTAATATAATAATATTTATATTATATTAAATAGTATTAAAGGGGTCATATGATGCTGCTAAAAAGAACATTATTTTGTGTATTTGGTGTAATGAAATATATGTGACCCTGGACCACAAAACCTGTCATAGGTAGCACGGGTATATTTGTAGCAATAGCCAACAACACATTGTATGGGTCAAAATGATCGATTTTTCTTTTATGCCAGAAATCATTAGGATATTAAGTAGAAATCATGTTCCATGAAGATATTTCGTAAATTCCTATCGTAAATATATCAAAAGTTAATTTTTGATTAGTAATATGCATTGCTTAGAACATAATTTGGACAACTTTAATGGCGATTTTTCTTAAGTTTTGATTTTTTTTTTTTGCACCCTCGGATTTCAGATTTTCAAATAGTTGTATCTCAGCCAAATATTGTCATATCTTAGCAAAACATACATCATATTCATTCAGCTTTCAGATGATGTATAAAACTCAATTTAAAAAAATTGACCCTTATGACTGGTTTTGTGGTCCAGGGTCACATTAAAAGTAAACTTGTACCAATTGCAGTGATGTTCGTTCCACTTTTGACCATTTTGAATTTAATTATTCATAGAGAAAATTGGTAAAATGGAGTGGAAAATAATTAATTAAATTAAATTAAGGCCCCGTTTAATATTAAAGTGTCTTTAACTACTACATGCTAATATTTAAATTATTTATTTGATACAGTGCACTTATTGTGTATGCACGTTTAATCATTGTAGTTATATTTAAAAAAAAATACCTTCATGTAATTTCATCAGTAATTAATTTTTGACTCTTTAACCCTCCCTTAAACCTACCTATACCATTAAACCTTAACCATATCCCACTTAAATGGCAGCAAAGGTGTTTAGCAAGTATATTGTACCTAACAATAATTTTTTTTTTTATTTAAAGTAGGACAAGGCATTATTTAAATTAAATTAAATTAAAGATGTTGTTATAATGATGAAAACATTACAGTGTGCATGCATTTGTCAAGTATGTAAATACTTGTGTATATATATTTACTTTTGTGTATTGATGTGTGAAGGACCTTATGTTCAAAAGTGACAAAACAAAAAATGTAATTGCTGCCACCAACAAGCCCAATCTTCTTCCGATGCTTGAAGATCTGCAAAGGAGGTCTGTGAAAATTTAAGTTTACTCTTTTTAAGTAAACTCTTTTTAAGAACTTTGCACGGTTACACATTATCTTAAGAGAGATGCATAGAGAATTCTGCTGATTTCCTGTTGTCCATTCTAGACTGGCTGTATGTGAGAAGGCACTAGCCAAATACCTGGAAACCAAGAGAATGGCTTTCCCACGATTCTATTTCCTCTCTTCAGCAGACTTACTGGACATCCTTTCTAAAGGCAGACAGCCCAGACAGGTACTGCTGTATTAGTTAGCATTTAACTTTAACTTCATTTAACTTCATATAACAGTCTGTCTATTAGTTTGAATTAGTTTGAAAGTTTAATTTGTTTCAGATATCTCTAATTATACAGCTCATTTCAGTATCACAGTAATCCATAAACAGGTCATCTATAAAGTATGCAGTCTTTACTGGTATTTGTAATAATGGTGACCGAGATTCACAGAAATGTGTTTTACATTGTACCATATTTCCTCATCTTTCTTCTCATTTGCATACAGTAACCTTTATCTCCATGATTAAACTTTTTTATCATCACAGTGATAATTCCAAGGGCAGTGCTTCGCTGTGAAATATCATTACGATAAAAAAATGAAAGTTCTACACTCGGATTGATTCTGACCCTGGCCACCTCCTTCTTTGAGCCGATCCTCCCACATATGTGCAGGTTTTCTCCTGAACCGTTCAACCAGAACAGGGTCAAAGTGCTTCATCTTGTTCTCATTGAACCTCGGTTATAATAAGAATTGCAAATACATCCACAATCATATCATTATCTACGGATATGCCCGTACTTAACCATACATAACTGTGCAGATTGATTCACAGAGGTGCTGTGTACAGTATATTGTTCTGTGAAAACAATGCTTTATGGTTCATTGGTTTTTAGGTTACCTGTCACCTGGGTAAGCTGTTTGACAGTATGACTGATCTGGAGTTTTCTGACAAGGAGGGGGAAAAGGCCACAGCAGCGGTGGGAATGTTCAGCAGAGACGGAGAATATGTTCCATTCTATTCACCGTGTGACTGCGTTGGACCGGTAAAACCCACATTCAAATCAAACTGGCATCTAATTAAATCAAACTCGGATATTAAAGTTGTAACTTTTTTTTTTAAAGTTAAAGGCAAACTTAAAAAAAAAAGAAAAAATATTTGATTAAATATGAATATAAATGTTGTGTTAAAATATGTTGATTATATATCTATTAAATACAATCAAATATTTTAATTAAATAATACAATTCTTTAATTAAATATGGGTTTAATTAAATCTACATAAACACCAGTTACACTTTGAAATATACATACAGGTAGAAATAACTTTAATGTAAAAATTAAGATATCCCAGCCTTTACAAAACATGGTATTATATAGGAAAAAAGAAAAGAAAAAAGATTATTTCTTACGGAGTGAGCTGTTTCCTGTCAGGTTGAGCTCTGGTTGAAGTGTCTGGAGGATGTGATGAGGGAGGGAATGAGGAGGCACATAGCCGAGGCCGTTGTCGTATATGAGGAACGTTCGCAGGAACATTGGGTCTTGGAGCTGCCGGCTCAGGTGGTTCTCACCGCCTCTCAGATCTGGTGGTCCGCTGACATGAATCTTGCATTTGAGCGGCTGGCCGAGGGTTTTGAGACGGCACTCAGAGACTACAACAAGAAACAGGTCAGTCGGTCATATGTATACAGTATTGCACACTTTTTTTTAACACGTTCATAATTGTGAATCGACTGAATGAATGACACAGAGTAGATTCTTGTTCATGAATGAGATGTCTCTTTCAGAGTTGTGTTCACACTGAAAACATTGACTCTTAATTGGAATTTTTTTTTATTAAATAAAAAGCATACAGTGCAAATCAGTGTCATCTGGTTCACAAACAAATGACTCTTATGAGCCAGTTCTTTTTAGTGAATCAAAAACAGACAGCACAACCAGTGTAGTCCAGTTCACAAACAAGTGTGTCTTATGTGCCATTTCTTTTTTAGTGAAGCAAAGACATGCCATACAACTCGTATAGTATGGTTCATGAAAACTGACTCTTATGAGCCAATTCTTTTTAGTGAATCAAAGACATGCCAATTCCTTTTAGTCAATCAAAGATATGCCACACAACCTGTGTACTGCGATTCATGAACAAATTACTTATATGTGCCAGTTCTTTTTATTGAATCAAAAACATACAGCACAACCGGTGGAGTGTGGTTCACAAACAAATGATTCCTATGAGCCAGTTCTTTTTAGTGAGTCAAAATCATACCACATAAGTAGTGTAGTACGAAAAACATACAGTACAAACAGTGTAGTCTGGTTCACAAACAAATTACACTTATGAGCCAGTTCTTTTTAGAGAATAAAAAACATACAGCACAAACAGTTTAGAGTGGTTCATGAACTAATGTCTCTTATAAGAATTTTTTGGTGAATCAGAAACATACAGGTCAAACATTGTAGTCCAGTTTGCAAACAAATGACTCTTATGAGCCGGTTCTTTTTAGTGAATCAGAGACATGTGACACAACCTGTGTACTACGATTCATGAACACATTATTCTTAAGGCCAGTTCTTTTTAGTGAATCAAAAACATACAGCACAACCAGTGTAGTGTGGTTCACAAACAAATGATTCTCATGAGCCAGTTCTTTTTAGTGAATCAAAAATACACTGCACAAACCGTTTAGTGTGGTTCATGAGCAAATTACTTTTATAAGACCTTTTTTGGTGAATCAGAAATGTACAGGGCAACAATTTGTAGTCTGGTTTGCAAAAAATTGACTCTTATGAGCCGGTTCCTTTTAGTGAATGAAAAACATAGTGTAACTTGTTCACAAATAAATGACTCTTATGAGCTGTTTTTAGTGAATCAGAAACATATCAAAGAACCATTGTAGTACGATTTACAAACAAATGATTTTTTGTGAGCCCCTATTTTTAGTGAATCAAAAACATGCCATGTGTTGTCCATTTCAGGAACAAATAACTCTTAAGACCCTTTCATTTTGAACAGGAGATTTACATTATTGCAGATCCTAAAAGTCTCCAGTCCTTCCTGCTCTTGTATGTAGACCCATTACTTTTCTAGGTAGCGCTAGACGTTTTTTTCAGGCACAGATAGAGCACATCTAAAGTATGAACGAGGCAATGATGAAGCCGTCGAAAACACACTCCTGCTTCTTCATTGTAAGTATGATGAAGTGAATAGTGCTGATCCGTGTAGACTGCCACAAGCATGTCCACATATCGTCCCTGCAGCGTCAGGATCTGTCATCAAGCACAGGGAAGGTTAGCATGTCCTTGGCCGGCGTTTGAATAATCTGCCTCTTTCCCTTCAAGCCCCTGATTGGAGTCGCTGTCATACAGCATGGGGTGATAAATGCAGTACAACCTAAGCTGCTTTTACACCAAATACAGGCAGGAAGATTACATCTCATTTGCCTGTCTGTGACAGGGACAGGCAGAAGATCATGACCCTGTGCACCATAGATGTTCACGCCAGAGATGTGGTCTCCAAACTCATCGCTCAGAAGGTTGGGTCATGTTTACTGCGCTTCGTAAATAATGATCATGTCGACTAAAGGATGCTCTGTTTCCTTGTTTTAAATCATTTAGTGGTGTTTGGCACTCAGTCATTATTTTAATGGGCTTTAAATTGACAAACAGTAATTGATTAATTAATTGAGTTGGGAGCATTTAGACTTTTTATCTCTCTTGAAGTACTAGAGTTGTTTTATTAAGTGTTTGAGAACGTTTTTATCCAGGTGAGCAGTGCTCAGGCGTTTGCCTGGGTTTCTCAGCTCCGCCACAGCTGGGATGAGGAGCAGAACCACTGCTTCATCAACATATGTGATGCTCAATTTCGATATTCCTATGAATATCTGGGCAACACGCCTCGTCTGGTCATTACACCTCTTACAGACAGGTAACTTAACAGCTAATGGTTTGCACTAACTAAGCTAAACTAATTTGACATAAATGTTGTTTTTTTTTTTTTTTACTTTATTTTGATTTTTGATTTTACAAGAAAATGTATTATGTAGTATTAAGGAAATACAGGGAAAAAAAACCAATCAAACAAATAAAACAATAGAACAAGAGGTATCCACTATATTTTTGTAGTAACACTTTATAATATTAATATTATAACAGATCAGTAGTTCATGTAAATTCCAATTTGCATTTATTAAATATGCATTTATTTAAATTTATAAATACATTTCTTTCTTTAAAATAAATTTCTTTTCTTTTTTGAAGAAGAGCATTCTTTTTTTCTTATTTGAAACTTTTTACCATACCTTCAACTGTTGTTTTGGTCTTTTTTTTTAAATGACCTTTCTTTAGATTTTATTGTTTTACCCTTGTCACAGATAAATGAAAAGTCGTTATATAATTATTATTACACTTAAAAATGTTGAAATTATCATTTTTTAAATTATTTTTTTTATATAAGTTTAAAATATTTTATATAAGATTCCCAAGACCGTAATTTCCACAGTGACTAACAATTAAACCCTTGAAAAAAAAATTTCTTAAAAAAAAAAAAAAAGAAAAAATAACACATTGTACTTGGTTAGGGAGAAAGAGTATTGGTAAAGATATTTGGATTTAATTTTAGGCAAGAAATGTAATGAAAACAAAGAAAAATCAAGGTAAATAGTATATTTTTATTGTACATTTTAGCTGTAATTTTGTAAAATTATGCAAAAAAAATTTTTTTTAACTATTGTTAGGTGCACATACATACCATGCTAGCCATGAAAATTTCATAATGTAATTAGCTGTAACACATCAGAAGAGCCATTATATAACAAACATGTTTGAAAAGTCATTCCCACCCACATCATTTCCACCACATAATGCAGTTAATCACAAAAACGTACGGTAATTTGAAATGGAAGTGATATGATGTTTATGACTTTTGAAAAAATAGTAAAAAGTATGTTTGTTAATGTTATAAACAAGCCTCACCATAACTGTATCTATATATTGTTTGAGGTTGCATTTTTGTAATTGCAGATGCTATATAACACTGACTCAGTCACTGCACTTGACGATGAGCGGTGCTCCAGCGGGACCGGCTGGCACAGGAAAGACTGAAACCACTAAAGACCTGGGCAGAGCTCTGGGGGTCATGGTGTACGTCTTCAACTGCTCTGAGCAGATGGACTATAAGGTAAACATACCAGCAGAAATGGGACTCAGCAACCTCAGGACAATTATGAGTGTATTCTCGCTTCAGATGAGCTCCTAATGCATATAATTACTTTGCCGAATAGGATTCTGCTTCTTAATTGAAAGAAATCAATGAGTGATTGTTTGAAACTTTATCACAGTTGGCTGATGTTTTGTTTTGTGAGTTTTGTCCTTAAATACTGTTGGTTTAGTTCTTTTAAGTCTTTAACGGAGGACGCAGTGAAGTGTTTCCTTCACTTGTGTCATCGTTCAGTCCATAGGGAACATCTTTAAAGGTCTGGCACAAACTGGAGCTTGGGGCTGCTTTGATGAGTTTAACCGAATCACTGTGGAAGTGCTGTCAGTGCTGGCAGTACAGGTGAAGACCATACAGGATGCCATTCGCAACAAGAGGAAGAGGTAAGGTTTCTTTCGTTTTTAGATCATCTGAATGGTTCATATGAATTATATAGGCATGTTTTAACTATTGTCCCCTGCAGGTTTCTGTTCCTAGAGGAAGAGATTAGCTTGAAACCCTCTGTTGGGATCTTCATCACAATGAACCCTGGATATGCTGGACGAACTGAGCTACCAGAGAACCTCAAAGCACTTTTCAGGTACAGCTTGATCCAAATAAAGTGGGGTTTTTTTATTCAAAAATATAGTAGAAATAGTTATATTGTGCTGCTATTTTTGTGAAAACCTTGATACACTTTTTCAATATTTATGATAAATAGAAATTTACCAAGCAATGATTTTTATGACAATATTAAAGTATTTACTGTCACTTTTAATCACTTTATTGCATGCATCCTTGCTGAATAAAAGTATTAATTTCTTTTAAAAAATCCTACACACCCATATATAAAGTATACATATTAAAGGGGTCATATGACATTGCTAAAAAAGAACATTATTTTGTGCATTTGGTGAAATGAAATGTGTTTATGCGGTTTAAGGTTAAAAAAACACATTATTTTCCATATTCTGTACATTATTGTTGCTCCTCTATGCCCCGCCTTTCTGAAACGCGACGATTTTTACAAAGCTCATCGTTCGGAAAAGCGAGATGTGCTCTGATTGGCCAGCTATCCAGTACATTGTGATTGGCCGAATACCTCAAGCGTGTGACGGAAATGTTACGCCCCTTACCATACTGTGATGCCGTGTCACGGTGCGACGAGACAAAACCAATAAAACCCATTATAAACGAGGCATTTGTTGCATCCAGTGGGGACATAATTACGGATTATAATGACTTATACTGTCTTTTTATGTGTTGCATTGCATCGCGCCGCGTAAACATAAAACCATGTCTGCATTTGTGATCGGAGAAACGACAAACAACAAGCGCTACTCTAGACTGCTCAAAACTCTTGTTTGAATCATCAGTGGCACATTCTTTAAATATGAAAACATACTTACAGGCTGTGAGTCAGAGCAGCCGGCATTGTAGGCTACTCTCCCAGGTTCAGGTAACAGTCCTTCATAAAATGCGTTGCACACACACAAATATTTGGTTTGAACTGTTCTGGAACAGTGTTGTAAATACACTAATTATTAACTACATATTTAATACGTTTTACTTTTTTATTTTTTGGAATGTTGTTAATATTATAATTATCAGTTGATATTATAATTATGGACAACTGAAATGTTAGTTTGACCAACAAAAAAATGTAGTAAAATGAACTTTAATTAATATAACATGACAAACAAAGTAAAAGCCTAGATTTAAGCTGTTTGCACCAGCTGACCTAACACATTGTATCAGATTGCATTTGTCACATGTTGTGTAAAACTGTCCTTTCTTTAAACGCTGTATCAGCAGTGTATAGAGGAGTTCATGAATGTGTTTGGCAGGCCGTGTGCAATGGTGGCTCCTGACATGGAGCTGATCTGTGAGATCATGTTGATGTCTGAGGGATTTCAGAGCGCTCGGGTTCTGGGCAACAAGTTCATCACCCTCTACAGGCTCTGTAAGGAGCTGCTCTCTAAACAGGTACGCTGAGCTAAGAGTTAAGGTGCCACTTGTCCTGTTTGTGCCTGCTTTTGAACTACATGTATATTCTCTGCTGTAGGATCACTATGACTGGGGACTGCGTGCTGTCAAACCTGTCCTGGTGGTTGCTGGAGCTCTCAAAAGAGCAGATCGGACTAGGCCAGAAGATCAAGTATTGGAAATTTGTTTATGTGCTTGATGCATAGTAGGGTTGGGCCGATAGACGATGCCATCGTCCATCGCCGATGGCTGATAGACATCACG
>NW_015539887.1:1502209-1502728 GCF_001515605.1 Sinocyclocheilus anshuiensis
CCCCCTCCCCCCGCCCGCCCCCGCCCCCGCCGATGTCATCGTCCATCGCGATGTTTCACTGTAGACATCGTCCGATGTCAATTTTGTAGACATTGCTCAACCCTAATGCATAGCTCTATAGATAAAGCAGCCTTGTGTTTTGACGCTTCCTTTTACATTATGTAGGTGTTGATGCAGGCTTTGAGAGATTTCAACATGCCACAGATAGTTTCGGAAGACGTTCCAGTGTTCCTGGGTCTGATTAGAGATTTGTTCCCTGGTTTGGAGGTGGAAAGGCGGACTGATGCAGAGTTTGAGCTGATAGTCCGTCAGACGAGTCTAGAGTTAAAGCTTCAACCTGAGGACACGTTCGATTACTCTGTTTATGTGGTAAGTGAAATTTTATAACAGGCAACCGTTACACCGTGTCTACATCGGACTCGACGGTTGTCGTGTCGCGCCGCATCAGCTAAAGTCTGTCTACACTGGACGCGACAAAGCGACCGTTGAAAATCATTTGAAATTTGTGTCAGCACGTCA
>NW_015539887.1:1503056-1519217 GCF_001515605.1 Sinocyclocheilus anshuiensis
CTCTATTATAGATCAGTGGTTCTATAGTATTTTGTCGCGCCGCTCGCGTCCGGTGTAGACATGGTGTTAGGAATCGTTATTTGTTTTCCGTGCCTTATAAGGGTTCACGCTTCGGGCACACCCCCGCCCCCGCCGATGTCATCGTCCATCGCGATGTTTCACTGTAGACATCGTCCGATGTCAATTTTGTAGACATTGCTCAACCCTAATGCATAGCTCTATAGATAAAGCAGCCTTGTGTTTTGACGCTTCCTTTTACATTATGTAGGTGTTGATGCAGGCTTTGAGAGATTTCAACATGCCACAGATAGTTTCGGAAGACGTTCCAGTGTTCCTGGGTCTGATTAGAGATTTGTTCCCTGGTTTGGAGGTGGAAAGGCGGACTGATGCAGAGTTTGAGCTGATAGTCCGTCAGACGAGTCTAGAGTTAAAGCTTCAACCTGAGGACACGTTCGTTCTGAAAGTAAGAAACTCTCTGCACAGTGTCATTAAATTGTTTAGCATTAAGTTATCATACTGTTTTAGATTCCTTGCTAACCTCTTATTTTTGAATGCAATTTTTAATGAAGGTTGTTCAGCTTGATGAGCTTCTATCTGTTCATCACTCAGTGTTTGTGGTTGGTGATGCTGGGACTGGAAAAAGCCAGGTCAGAACACAGTCTACATGAATACAAACCTGTTTCCCACTGTCCACTTTCCCTGATGTTTTAAATTAATCCACTAATTACTTGTATTTTGTGTTCTTATAATGTAAAATATCTCTCTATTCGATTATGACATTTTGCCTGATAATTAATTGTCATGCAAACAAATTATTTGCCAGATTTGTGGACAGTTATTTTATAGATTTTATTTTTCATTTTCATGGCTTTATAAACATATTGCACAGGTGTGAAATAATTTATATTGTTCTGTAGTTATACAGTATATTCATTATTTGTGCTAAATTCTTTGGTTTTACTAGAATCCAGCAATCGGAATATTATGAAATAATTAAAGTTTATTGTATATTGTTATTTATTAATTGATTAATTGATATATATATATATATATATATATATATATATATATATATATATATAGTGTGGAGAGAACTTGCACTGAGTAGAGGCTTCCGTCGGGCCACTCTGCCATAAAGGCCCGATTGGTGGAGGGCTGCAGTGATGGTTGTCTTTCTACAACTTTCTCCCATCTCCTGACTGCATCTCTGGAGCTCAGCCACAATGTTCTTTGGGTTCTTCTTTACCTCTCTCTCCAAGGCTCTTCTCCCCCGATAGCTCTGTTTGGCCGGACGGCCAGCTCTAGGAAGGGTTCTGGTCGTCCCAAACGTCTTCTATTTAAGGATTATGGAGGCCACTGTGCTCTTAGGAACCTTAAGTGCAGCAGAAATTTTTTTGTAACCTTGGCCAGATCTGTGCCTTGCCACAATTCTGTCTCTGAGCTCTTCAGGCAGTTCCTTTGACCTCATGATTCTCATTTGCTCTGACATGCACTGTGAGCTGTAAGGTCTTATATAGACAGGTGTGTGGCTTTCCTAATCAAGTCCAATCAGTATAATCAAACACAGCTGGACTCAAATGAAGGTGTAGAACCATCTCAAGGATGATCAGAAGAAATGGACAGCACCTGAGTTAAATATATGAGTGTCACAGCAAAGGGTCTGAATACTTAGGACCATGTGATATTTCAGTTTTTCTTTTTTAATAAATCTGCAAAAATGTCAACAATTCTGTGTTTTTCTGTCAATATGGGGTGCTGTGTGTACATTAATGAGGAAAAAAATTAACTTAAATGATTTTAGCAAATGGCTGCAATATAACAAAGAGTGAAAAATTTAAGGGGGTCTGAATACTTTCCGTACCCACTGTATATATGGTATCATACATATACTATATATAATATTAATTTAAAATATGATTTTTTTTATTGTTCACATGATCTGATCTATAACAACCAAAACAAATTTTCTTTGCAAAAATTAAAATAGAAAGTTAGTACATTTAAAGTGTGGAATAATCACAAAAAAATCTCTAAACAGATCCTGAAAACTCTTCACAAAACCTACTTCAACATGGGAAAGATGCCTTTCTGGAATGATCTGAACCCAAAAGCTATAAGCAATGATGAACTGTTTGGATTCTTTCATCCAGCCACTCGGGAATGGAAAGATGGTACATCAGCATCCATTGTTTTGTAGAGCTGATCGTGTCCAATTCACAGTACATAACTTACAGTTTAGACATGAGATCCATTCTCCCTGGTAAGACTTTGAGATTGTAAATCTCTTCATGTGGCAGGTTTATTGTCACATTTCATGCGGGATCAAGCCAGTAACTCTCACTCGGGGCCAAAGTGGATTGTTCTGGATGGAGACATTGACCCCATGTGGATTGAGTCTCTCAACACTGTCATGGATGACAACAAGGTACCCCACACAGTTTGTGCATGTTTTTATGAGGACATTTGCATCCAGCTGATTAATCGGAGCACTAAAATTGCATTTTGACACATTTAAATACTCCACTTGCAGCAAACAGGGAATTATGAATATTGGCAATGATGTAGTTATGTTGTGCATGTCTGTGCAGGTTCTTACTCTGGCTAATAATGAACGTATCCCACTCACCCCCTCGATGAGACTACTGTTTGAGATCAGCCACTTGAAACATGCCACGCCTGCCACCGTGTCCCGAGCTGGCATCCTGTACATCAATCCTCAGGAGCTTAGCTGGAACCTGTGAGAAATTCACTTTCTGTGCAAATTACACCATCTAATTCATAGTGGTTCATATTTGTGATGGATTAGGATTATTTCTTCAATGTCTATAGATATGTTACGAGTTGGATTGATCGGAGGGAGAGACAAACTGAGAGAGCACACCTGACCATTCTGTTTGACAAATACATCCCTCGCTGTATTGAAAAAATGAGAAGCTCCTTTAAGACGATCATTCCTATTACCGAGAACAGCATGGTTCAGGTGTACCATTCACACAGATACACTCATTCATACAGGCCTATACTGTGGTTTTCAAATCTTTACTGATGTCTCTCTCTTTCTCAGACTCTGTGCTCCTTGTTGGATTGTCTGTTAACTCCGGAGAACATTCCGGCAGACACTCCACGGGAAGTCTATGAGACATACTTTGTGTTCGCATGTGTGTGGGCTTTTGGTGGAGCCACATTCCAGGATCAGGTATTTGTTTTGTTTTGTATTTTTGTATGGTTTTGTGTGTGTTGTTTTTTTTGTTTGGGTTGGTGTTTTGTTTTGTGTTTTTGTATGGTTTTGTGTGTGTTGTATTTTTGTTTGGGTTGGTGTTTTGTTTTGTGTTTTATGTTGTTTTGTATTGTTTTTTGTTTTGTTTTGTTTCATTTCGTTTTTGGGGGGAATATACGAATGCGAAACAAAAACTACACCAAGACTGAAACTGACAAAATTGATATATTTATATTTATTTTAAGTGAGTTTTGATTTATTTGCTAATACTTTCCACACAATTTTTTCTCTGAATCTGAGCAAAGCTGAGCTAAAACTTTTTGTCACTGGCGAGATCATAGTCTAAAAATCACCCATAGTCTTTTTTTATATATATATCATTGTTTTTTTTTTAATAAGAATATCAGTTAATTAAAAAAAAGTTGATCTCTTCAAGATCATCTTAAAATGGATCCTTCACAAGCATGATGAATATATACTGTATATATATAATATGAATGTTTCTCGCACTTTAGAGTGTCTCTGTTTATGTTGTCTTTTTTGATCTCTCAGCTCCATGATTTTCGGGCTGAGTTCAGTCAGTGGTGGATCAAAGAGATGAAGAGTGTGAAGTTTCCTGTACAGGGTTCTGTGTTTGACTACTATTTAGATCCTCATTCCAGACGCTTCCTGCCATGGACCGACAGGATGCTCATGTTTGAGATGGACCCTGATACACCTGTACAGGTGAGGACAGGATCATGTATTGCAGGAAGCTGAAGTCTAAATTTGATGTAGGAACACTCGGAATACACTAATACTTCCTGTTACATACAGAATAACATGTTGTGAACATATTCATTACAACACAATATATTTCTTTGTGATCCACTGAGAAAATTCTCCTGAGAAAATTCACTCTCACAGAAAACTACTTTAATTTCAGAATAATGGCATGCTAATTTAGTGCAGTTAGTGCATTAGAGTGGGTCAGTGAACAGATACAGAGAAAACAACCTCCCTCCATCATGAGCTGAACCTGCAGTCAGAGGAGTTTTGGATCTGATTACCGTTCAAAGTAATCAGAATTATGCGTGTGTGTGGGGCCATTGTCTCTGTTTTTATTCTTGGAAGATAAAGACGTAATGTTGATAATAGGGTAGTCATAGTGATGAACTGGGCCTACAGGTTTGTCGTGTCTCATTGCAGAACTATATTCTAAAAGTTCACTCAAAATGCTCTTGCAAAGTATCACACAGCTTTTTCCGAAAAATACAAGTATTTAAACTGATTTAATTGTGTAAATGTTTTTATACTTTTTTTTTTTAGAGTGGGTCTACAAAATTCTCACCACCAATTATACATTGGATAAATTATATATACACCACTGATCAAAATTTTGGGATTGGATACGTTTTTTTATGTTTTTGAAAGAAGTGATTTGGTGCTCAAGAAAAAAAAAGTATTATAATCAGTGTTTGAAAGCATTGTGCTGCTCTTTGTGAAAACTGTGATACATTTTTAAAAATATATTTTGATGGAAAGAAAGTTCTAAAGAACAGCATTTTTTAAATAGAAAACTTTTGAAAGATAGACAGATAGATAGACAGACAGACAGACAGATAGATAGATAGATAGATTTTATAGTGTTATTTATAGACTTATTTATAGTGTTATTTGTTGATTTAGATAAGTTGAATATGACTTGAGTAATCAAATGCCCCCCTTTTTTGTCTACAGTCTATGTTAGTCCCAACAGTTGAGACGGTCAGACTGCAGTATTTCATGCGCATGTTATTGGAGACATCTCAGCCTCTTATGCTGATTGGTGGAGCAGGCACTGGGAAATCTGCTCTTGTCAGGAACCTTCTGGAAACACTACCGGAGAACCTTATAACCGCGAAAGTTCCCCTTCACTTTCATATCACTGCATCCATGCTGCAAAGTGAGTGTGACAGCGTGCATTTCATCAAATTTTTCTAAAATGTCTTCCGATGTGTAGAACAGCACCTCCTTGTGGTCCATATGACAAATTTCATTTCATCTGGTTATAATAATAATAGAAATAACAGTTAGTCCAGTGATTTCATCCAAGTGCTCCTCAGGGTGTACTTGAATTGATGTTGAGTAAATGTTTGCTTTATTAAACCTTTAAAACAAACAAAAAAAGTTTTTAGTAGGTCTGAACAGCATGAGACAGATGGATTTGTTCATACATATCAAGCCATACAAATTTTAGACAAAAAAAATTCTGCTCTTATGGACTTGTATCCCAGAATTTTATAACACTATGTAAAATGTGAATTTCACTTGTACTAGTTATAGGATTTCTTTGAAAATGATGCCTTATGCAAAGTTGTAGTCAGTTCTTTTAAAACAATGCTTTTTATTTTTATTATCAGAGGCAATGGAGAAACCTCTCGAAAGGAAGGCTGGCAGGAGTTACGCACCCCCGAGAAACAAGAGACTCATCTACTTCATCGATGACATGAACATGACAGCTGTGGACAGTTATGGGACCTCTCAGCCACACGCTCTCATTCGCCAGCATCTGGATTACAAGCACTGGTTACGCAACATCAACGTTTCTTTCATTTATTCCACTTAAGGGAGATATTACTTGTCAAAACACTCTATAACAATTTTCTGTCTTTTTTCTAGGTATGACAGTCACAATTTAACAATGAAAGACATACACAACACCCATTATCTCTCTTGTATGAATCCAACATCGGGGAGTTTTACAATTAACCCCAGACTGCAGGTATTTGAATTTCTTTTGTGGGAGCTTCTTTATTGCACATTGTTGTGCAGCATTCAGAGCAGAATATAAACTTTTTGTCATACCATATATTTCGCATTTACAAATATTATTAATAATCATTCATCGTCAATTTCTATACCACCTATAGAAATGTGTATTAATATGTATTTGTGATACTAAAAAAATAAAATAAATAAATAAATAAATATCCTGTATGTAATAAATAATGCCATATATTTCCATAAAATTCCATAAAATATCATGGACAGTTTGTGGTGCTGTATTTTTCACAGTTTAGAATAACTTGAATATTAATTTCATATATACAAGTTAATATATTATAATTAAAGTAAGTATATAAATTTTTTGTATTAATATATTAAACATGAATTTTACATATTAGGGGATAATTAGGCACGTTATGTCGTGACGACATAGGGGGTTTACTTGAGAGCCCCAATCCGCTCTGACATTCAGAGAAAACGCCACTGA
The DNA here is from genome assembly GCF_001515605.1 of Sinocyclocheilus anshuiensis. NCBI lineage: Eukaryota > Metazoa > Chordata > Actinopteri > Cypriniformes > Cyprinidae > Sinocyclocheilus > Sinocyclocheilus anshuiensis. The sequence continues at coordinate 1,509,509 of NW_015539887.1, forward strand.
ATTTTGGCTAGTGGATTTTGCATACCTGAGCCACTCCCCGTGCATACAGATATAAATAGGCAACAGGTGCATCCACTCATTCAGGTTTTACGCTGAAGAGCCGAGAATGTGTCCCTGGCAACCAGCAATGGTTCGAGGTTGTGGCATGGGGACATAACATACGTAACCGAGACGTTCCCTATCTGTCGGTCACTATGAGTTATGTCGTGACGACATAGGGGGTCCATGGAAAGCACCACAACCTGAACTCTGTCACAACCCTGTAGCACTGCAAATGTTGACAAGCAGCCACATGTCAGACAAATGCTGTGCAAAGGTTGCAACCTTCCCAACGCCCCAGCGCAAATTCGCTGACCTTGGCGCCCGCATGGATCAAAAGGTGAGTACATCGCTGCTGGAGATAGCCAAGCCGCTGTTTCTATGACAGAATTTTTTTCTTAAGAGAAGGGATTTTGACTTTCATGAAAGGTGCTTCACGCCTTTTCTATTTGTTGTTTACAGCTTGGCAGTAATGAAGGGGAAGCGAGCCTTCCAGAGAAGGGCGCTACGGAGACCACATCCTGCCTGTAGGGAGGTATCATACGGAGACACTGATATGGACTGACCCAGGCCTGGGGCAGTACTACATATGGAATAGTCTCTGAGTCAGGTCCTACCTAGGAGTAGGGAGGAACGGCTGCCAGCAGAGACTGACAGAGTGGTCTGTCAAAGGGAAGACACGTGTTCACCAGGATGGAAACCTTACCATGGAAAAATACACATATAAGATCGCCCGCAGGCAATCAAGCCATATGGACACCTAGCCGAAGTAAAGGGGCTGACCGGAAACCCGGGCAAGCTAACACCGATACTGAGCCTAGGAACTGCTCCGCCCAGTCTTGACTGCCGGGGGTGCTGGAGGATACTCAACCAGGGTTTGCCGACTGGGGAACTTACTGGAGGAGGAAAAGCAACGCTCTGACGGGACACAGCAACGCCAAGGCTGGATCTGCCTCCTCCGAGGGCAGTGCTTGCAGGTTCACCACCTGATCGCGAAAGGGCGTGGTGGGAACCTTGGGCATGTATCCAGGCCGGGGTCTCAGGACAATGTGAGAGTAGGCCGGCCCGAACACAAGGCACTCTTCGCTCACCGAAAATGCTTGGAGGCCCCCGACCGTCTTAATGGAAGTGAGCGCGGTCAGGAGTGCTGTCTTAGCAGACAGGAACTTAAGCTCAACTGAGTCCAGTGGCTCAAAGGGATCCCCCTGAAGGCCAGCCAGGACAGTAGAGAGATCCCAGGAGGGCACCGGGGGTGGCCTAGGCAACCTTCTGGCACCCCTCAGGAACCTGATGATGAGATCGTGCTTTCCCAGGGACCGGCCGTCCACTGCATCGTGATGTGCGGCGATAGCAGCCACATACACTTTCAAGGTGGAGGGTGACAGCCTACGCTCCAACCTTTCTTGCAGGAAAGAAAGCACTACTCCAATCGTGCATCTTTGGGGGTCTTCTCGGCGAGAAGAACACCACTTCATGAACAGACTCACAGCCTCATCGAGGGAGTTCTAGCCTGAGTGATCATGTTTACCACCGCCGGTGGCAGATCGTTTAAGTCTGCCACATTCCGTCCAGGAGCCACACATGGAGGTCCCAGAGATCTGGACGCGGATGCCATTTGGTGCTGAGCCCCTGAGAAAGGAGGTCCTTCCTCAGAGGGATGCACCAGGGAGGGGCTGTCGCGAGGACCATGAGTTCCGAAAATCAGGTCCAGGTGGGCCAGTAAGGCTCAACCAGCGCGACCTGCGCGGATGCCATTTGGTGCTGAGCCCCTGAGAAAGGAGGTCCTTCCTCAGAGGGATGCACCAGGGAGGGGCTGTCGCGAGGAGCATGAGTTCCCGAAAACCAGGTCCGGGTGGGCCAGTAAGGCGCAACCAGCAAGACCTGTTCCTTGTCCTCCCTGACCATGCACAGTGTCTGTGCGAGAAGGCTCACTGGGGGAAACGCATACTTGCGTAGAGCCCGAGGCCAGCTGTGTGCCAGTGCATCTGTGCCGAGGGGGGCCTCGGTCAGGGAGTAATACAGCTAGGAGTGGGAGGACTCGTGGGAAGTAAACAGGTCTACCTGGGCTTCCCCGAATCGACTCCAGATCAGCCGGATCTCGGCATGGAGTCACCATTCTCCGGGGAATGTGAGCTGTCGTGAGAGTGTGTCGGCTGCACGATTGAGCTCCCCCAGAATGTGGACGGCGCGCAGCGACTTGAGCCACGTCTAACTCCAGAGGAGGAGATGACGGGCGAGCTGTGACGTGATTGTAGACCACCCTGCCGGTTGATGGACATCACCTTCCTGAGGGATTGTGCCTCGACTTTCGTCGCCCAGAGGGCGAAGTCAGTTGCCGTGTGCAGTTCCTGCATCAACCCGGGTCAGAACTACCCTCGTGCATTTGTTTCAGTGCCTTGGCTTGGTGGACCTGCAGGATAGCCATGGCATGCAGGGCAAAGGTGGCCTGGCCCGCAGCACCGAAAGCTTTGGCCGCAAAAGCGACCGTCAGCTTACAGGCTTTGGACAGGAGACGCGGACGATTCCTCCAAGTGGCGGCGTTTTGCGGGCACAGGTGCACCGCAACCGCTCTCTCCACCTGGAGAATGTCTACGTACCCCCTAGCCGCCCCGCCATCGAGGGTAGTGAGGACAGAGGAGGGAGACAAGCGTCTTCTGGCGGAAAAAGGGGCCGCCCATGGCTTCGTCAGCTCCTCATGCACCTCCGAAAAAAAGGCACCAGCGCCCCACACCAAGAAACCAATCATCCAGCCGCGAGGGCTCGTGACTGGGCAGTGTGTTCACCTTCAGCCCGATACTCACGGCTGCCCGGGAAAGCATGGCCGTCAACTCGGGGTCCGATTCGGCGGTGGCGACAACACCCTATGGGGGCAGCCCCACCGAATCTTCATCCTCGGAGGACGATAGCCCATCCCCCGATGCTGCGATCGACATCTGATCCTCCGGAGGCACACCGAATGAAATGAAATGCTGGGACTGTCACGAGCCGGGCCAGCGAAACCATTCTGGAGCCGAACGAGACATTCGCTGCGGGAGGAGTGAGAGGTCCACGGGGCGTGCCCGGCGGAGAAGCTCTCACTGTGACCCTCAGATCTCCCAGAGCTCTGGCCGGCGGTCCCCTGCTCGTGACAGGGAAACCGGGACGGGTAGAGACAGAGGGTGCGAGATCGCAGCGAAGTCATGCCCATACGCTCGCAATGAACGCATGAGTCATCCACGAATGCAGCTTCAGCGTGTTGGATGCCCAGACACTGAAGGCAACGCTCATGGCCATCGACAGAGGACAGGTAACGATCGCAACCAAGAGAACACTGACGGAACGGCATCTTTAAAAAGACGCGAGCCGTCCGTGATGAGAAGCTGCTCTTTTAGTTGAAGCACCCAGGGGAATCGCTGAATCAACAGGGACACCGCTGTTTGTGCCGTCACGCCAACCAGGAACAGCTTCTTTCTTCCAGTCAGAACGAAAGGGCTTTGTGGAGAAGAAATCATTCACCCACTCGGCTCCGAAGCAAAAATCTGATGAGTGGATGCACCTGTCACCTATTTATACCCGTATGCACGTGGAGTGGCTCAGGTATGCAAAATCCACTAGCCAAAATTCATTGGTGTTTTCTCTGAAAGTCAGAGCAGATTGGGGCTCTCAAGTAAACCCCCTATGTCGTCACGACATAACTCGTAGTGACCGACAGATAGGGAACTGTGTTGGAGTAATGAAATTTAAGCAATTTTACTAAAGCAATTTAGTAATTTTCTCTTTTCATCTTAATTCAGCATCTCCTGTGAGTTGTGACCAATTAAATTCAAACTAATGAATTCAAATGGAGCCATTTTTTAATTTTGAACTCTGTTCCATACGCAATGCACTGATTAAAAAAATGCAGAATTATATGAAAAGATATTGTAGTAAAAAAAGGGTTGCACTTCTTATTTGTACTTACAGTGTACATAGTTCTGGTAATATAAGGTAACTACACGGGGTAGGTTCAGGGTTGGTACCTAGTTATTGTAATTACTATAATAAGTACATAGTATGTACATGAGGAAGAGGACTGTAAAATAAAGTGCTACCAAAAAAAAGTGTAGTGTAAAAAAAAGTTTATTGTTTGTTATATAATATGAAATTTTGTTTGAGAGACATCACTGACAAATCTTCACCTTAATTTTCATCAGAGGCATTTCACAGTGTTAGTGCTCAACACACCCAGCTGTGAGACCCTCAGCTCCATCTTTGGCTCTATCCTGAGCTTCCACCTGCAGAGGTTGCCGTTCAGCGCAGCTGTGGTGAGGAGTGCTCCAGCTGTGGTGAAAGCAGCTGTAGCACTCCATAACAGGGTGCTCCAGCACTTCCTCCCCACCTCTATAAAGTTTTACTATCTCTTCAACCTGTGGGATCTCTCTCGGCTGTTCCAGGTTAAACATTCCCTCTGTGCTCAGTAATTTAAACTGTAAATATCTTGAATTAGCCAACATTTTGTACCTGTGTTTGTATGTGCATCTAGGGTCTCCTGTTCTCCAGGCCAGAGTGTGTTAGACAGGGTGCAGATCTGGTTCGACTTTGGATCCATGAATCCAGAAGAGTATATTCAGATCGCTTTTCTGAAGCATCTGACATTCAGCTTTTCCATAGGCTGCAGGCGGACATCGCACGACAGGCCTTGGAGGTAAACCAGCAAAATGACATGTTTACTGCTGTGAAAGGCCTCAATGAATCAGCATCTTTCACAAAAAAAAACAACAACTGGAAGGCACCTTATTATTTTATTCAAATTTTTTATTTTCTTTGTTTTCTGTTTTATGAAAAAAATTGCGCAATGGAATAAGAAATACACCAAAAACATTTATTTATAAATATAAAAAACAACAACAATATTTTAAGTAATAAAATGAAATAAAATAAGTAAATAAATGTATAATTGTAGTTAAAGTATAATAATGTTATATTTAAAAACAAAGAAACAAACAAACAAATAAATAAAAATTAATTAATTCCCCACTCCTTTGTTAAAAATAAGATGGATTAGAAATTTGTAATTACTACAAATTATAATATAAATATGTATCTACAAGGAATAAACTAGTCAACAAAATCAATGACAATAAATAAATATAATGAATTATATTTATATAATGAATTATATATATAATAATGAAAAATCTATCCTGATTCCTCCACTTTTCATCAGTAAAACTCCAGGCTCTCTATTATGTGATACTATTATGTTAATACTATTGTTCTTTAACATGCAGTTGTTCTCTGTTTGTCTCCTAAAGGAAATAGAGGAAGAGGCAGTGTTGCAGGAGCCACTAATATACCTGCACAGCAGTGTGGGCTCTGCAGAACCTTCCTACATGCCCGTAGCTGGATGGGAGCAGCTCAGCTGTATCCTCAATGAGGCTTTGGACAGCTACAACGAGCTCCACTCTGCCATGAACCTGGTGCTGTTCCAGGAAGCCATGCAGCATGTGTGAGTGCTACGCCTGCAGTATGTGCTTTAGTGAATACAGATTTAACTGTACTTACACACACATGTTTTTTTTGACTGGTTTCTGCAGGTGTCGGATCAGTCGCATCCTGGCATGTCCTAGAGGCCATGCCCTCCTCGTAGGTGTGGGGGGCAGTGGCAAACAAAGCCTGACCCGCCTTGCTGCCCACCTCTCCAACATGGATGTGTTCCAGCCCACCCTCAGCAAGGGCTACAACATACAGGACCTAAAGGTAACCGCCTCAGTAGACCGCACAATACAATCAATGGCATACAAGATGAAAATGAGAAAACCACATACAGCAGAAACCACAACAAATGCGACTTTGATATTGTGCCAAACCATCGTAACCCACATCAGCTGCCTAAATCATAGTACCCATCACTGCTGTGAGGTGAGGATAAATCTAAAATGGCGGTGATTCATTAGCAGGGATCAAGCTTTCTTTTAGACAACACTTTCCCTGATCAATACCCCGTCCGACTCCATCGATCTCATTTAGTCCCGCCCGGATGCAATGGGGAGTAATTGCCAGATCCTATTAAAGAACCAAAGCAAATATTTCAATGCCCTATTGATGAGGCCGCTGCTATCATTTCATTCATCAGTGTGTGGTAAATCTGAGGCCAGTTGGCTGAGCTGCATTGATCTCTATACACTCAACACTCACTGTTTGATGCCCTCTACGCATAATCATGAAGAGACACTTCATCTTGGTCTCATCCTGTTTCTATGCATATATGTAAATATGCAGTATTACAAGATAGTAGTCATGTTGAACAACTTTCCTTTTGTTAAGGTCACATTAGCGAAATTTCGGCTATGTTTTACAGTCCTTTGTCTATTGTCAATAGTGCAGCACTTTTATATAGCACAGCTCACAGAAAAGTCGTTTCAAACCAAGCAGCTTTGTGTTTGTCATGTGATCAACTTGAACCTGTTGCAAAATCTGCCCGGCGAAATCCTTTCCCATTTGTGTGGATTCCTTTTGAAACGACTGGATTTCACTTGTGAAAATTCACTGAGCAACAATATCTTTAAAGTTGAAGTTTGCTGCTAGAAGCACTAGAATTGTAAAAATTAAAATTTTTATACAGGTTTTCTGAATGCTGCTTCTGTGTTCTACTGATGTACTTGTTGAGCGTCACAGTTTTTGAGGCTGAGGAAATCAACCCATACATTGCTTACTGGATAGTTGTCTCTGGCACATTCACATATAGGATGATAACTATTATGATAACTTTAACCAGAGCTGGGTAGATTACTTAGAAATTGTAGTCCGTTCCTGATTCTAAATTACATGACAAAAATTGTAGTTAGTAGCGCAATCCATTACATTACACATTTTAGGTAATGTAATTAGAATACTTTTTGATTACTTTTACATTACTTTTTTAAGTCGTTTAACACGTTATATAACGTCATATAAACATACAAATAGTAAGAAAATATATTCCATTCATTGTAATTAATATCATGAAGTGCATTAAACATTACTTTACTTCAAGGTTTCCCAAACTTGGGTTCATAAATGAACTGCAGGGGCTTCATGAGTTTAATGAAAAGCTAATAATTAATTGAATCATAAAAATGGCAAATAAAAATAAGTAATTTTAAAAATAACATTAATCAAAATAAAACACTAAAAAAAAAAAATATTTAATTTGTTTACCCTGCATGCCATGTGACCATTAATCATTGTCAGAGAACCATGAACATGCAAATGTGATACTTCATTATTAAAATATTTATTTGAGATTAAAATCTCAGGGGTACTTCAAGTAAATATATTAAGTGAAAAATGTTCAGATGACAAAAAAGTTTGGGAATGCCTGCATTAAATGCAAATAAGAAATATTGTGAATTTGTGTATTACTTTCTGAATGTATATAAGCGGTAGGCTATTTTAGAAAGAAACATTTAAAAGATGAATAAGAAGAATTAGGGAGAATCAATAAAATATGAATAATTTATTGCTATTGTGTGAATAATATGTAATCATGTAATCAATAAAAAGTAACTGTAGTCTGATTCCGAGCATTTTAAAATGTAATTTAATCTAATTACAAGTACTTTTGTAATTTTTGTAATCTGATTGCATAATCCAGATTACATGTAATCAGTTACTACCCAGCTCTGACTATAACTATAGCTTATAGCGTTTTGAAAAAATCGCTTCAATTAGATGAGAATAGGGAAGACCACACCTATATCAATAATGACGCAGAGTTATTGGAATTTTTTTCCAGCTGAATAATGCTAAACACATTCATAGCCAATCAGAATCAAGCAAATTTAGAGCTTGAGCATTTGAAGTGGCAGAATTATTTGTATTATTTGGGATTTTTACACTTATCAATTTATTTGCTTTTGTACAGTTTCCGACGTGTTGATTTTTAAGATTTTTTTCTCATTATTTGAAAGGAAAAGTGACAGGAAGTGATAGAAAGAAGAGGGTAAAATGGGATTGGAATTTGTGTGCGGACCAGATTCAAACTCAAATCTCCCACATGAGCACCATAACTCTTCTAACCACTAAGCCACAGCTCAAACTGGTTTTGGAGACTGGTTGTGCTCTCTTCCATATTGTAAGTGTTCTCAGCTATCTCTCATGTATTTTTCAGGTGGATTTGGCTGGACTGTACATGAAGACGGGGGTGAAAAACATACCCACAATCCTGCTCCTCACAGACGCTCAGATCCCAGAGGACCGTTTTCTCGTCATCATCAGCACCCTGATATCGTCAGGTCAGACCCTCCCGCACACGCACACATTTATACACGCCACAGGGGGGCTCATTGTGTGTTGATCTGATGAATGGGAAACATATGTAAATGGAGTGGGGCCGGTGAAGAAGATTAAGGGTGACTGGAACAGGCCTGCGTGTCATTGGATCAAGACCCACAGAACACAGATGGTGGCTCTCATCTGTCACTGATGTCAAGCGCAGAGGTCTTAGTGCTTGAACCAGAATAAAGCATCAGAGTTAACAAATGTAACATAATTTAACTAATGCGTGTGTAATTGCTAATGCTTAAATGCACAAGAGTACATTTATTCCTACATGCCATAAAGGATTTGTATGAATAGCATTTATTTGGCAGTGTAGTAATTTTCATAACACAAAAATAGAACTTTTATATATAGTACATATACTTGACATCAGTACATTAGGGATGTGCATCTCATGACTGAGGCCGATACGATACGCATCTCGATGCATAGCCAATGATACGATACATTAAAGATACATATGAAGCAGCTACCGATGCGATGTGATATGATGCCCCCCTATTGCGATGCAGTGCGATCCGATTTCGATTCGATTCGATTCAACACAATGCGATTCGATGCAATACGATGCAATGGAAAAAATATGATCACTTTTAATGCCTCAAGGCCTGTTTCATAAAACAAGTTTACCAAATAAGCCAGGCTTATTTCAGTTAGTCTGACTCATTGTCAAATGATTTGGTTCCATAAAGCAAATTTAACATAGATCAACTTCAGTCACTGTGGCAACTTATGCTGGGAAACTAACCTGGTCTAAAGCAGGTTAACTATCAGACTAAGCTGAGTTCCTCTAACACTGACCAATAGGAACGCTATTATTTGACTTTTTGTACAGTTTCTAGTCAAGCAGAAAGGCTCTTTCTGGTTTTATGACAGCTGTACCTTTGCAGAACAGATAGCAGAACATTAGAACATTACAATCTAAAATTGCTCTTTAAAGCATTAAAAGAACTAAATTAAAAGTTAAAATCACTGAATTAAAAATGAAAATAAATAAATAAAATGACTATATTTTCACTTTGTATAAGAAACACACATTAACTCATCTGAGCTTATTAATTAGTACTGTATAGCTTACATTTGATTGACCTATTACAAGTCCCTTCACAGTTACTGCTATCATAAAAATACACTTATATGAAGGTTTAAAATTCTACAAAAGGCACATTTAATGTCCAACAACAAATATTTTAGCAAAATGTAGGCTATATTTTACGCAGAATTATTGCGCTCCTATTTGATTGCGTGCCGTCTGTTTAGCACGCATGCGCGCAGCAGCGCTCGTTCACTCGCGTAAGCCTCGCCCACTCCTGACAGCAAAACGGATATATTTGCATGACTTTCTAACATTTACAGATGAAAAATATACCTGTGACATGTCAGTTATGCA
>NW_015539887.1:1519451-1519598 GCF_001515605.1 Sinocyclocheilus anshuiensis
GTTTTTTACCGATGCAAATATGTTAGAAACGATGCATCGCAATACAAATGCTGACTTGTAGCCGATACACTCTTTTTAAACCGATGCATCGCATCGTTAACTTTTTAAACCGATGCACCGAGCAAATCTGAGAATCTTCCCATCCGT
>NW_015539887.1:1519633-1521894 GCF_001515605.1 Sinocyclocheilus anshuiensis
TATATGTATGTGTGTGTGTGTATATACACACACACACACTCCTTTTTTATTTAGATGGTTTTTATTTGAATGAGGGACATGTAAATACAGCTATAAATAATTACATATTTAATTCTGAAGAATTTTAATTTACTGTAATTAATGTTATGAATTAATGACTTGAACCATATTTTGCAGTTAGTTGCAGTCATTTCTTAGTGTTGTTTATATACTATAAAAGTTTTACGAATATTTTGATTTGTTTTATTTTTATATTTTCAGTTTTTATTTTAGTTACTATAATAGTTTTATTAATATTTTGAATTATGTTTTGTTTTTATTTACATTTTTAGTCTAATATTTATATATATTTTCAGTTATTTAAATTAACAAAAATGTTTTTTTTAATAATTTTAATTTTAAAGTTGGCATGAAAATAAAATTCACCCTCTATATTTTCTAAATGCTCATTATAGATGTTCTTGTGAACATATCCATGCATTTGTTTCATTTGTAACATTTTTTTACCTCATAATATTTAATCAAAATGTGAAAATGACAGACTTCGTCATTCAATCATTAAGTCCACATTTATCTGCTTTCATTTTTGAGTTCACAATCTCAAGATCCAATCAACAATCACTGCATAGAACCAAGGCCCAGCTTTACATTTGTTTTCTTTCTTGATAATCCATTACACTCAATTATATGTCAGAATACAGTAGAAATTTCGTAGATCTGTTCATTTCATTAGAACTTTAACAACAGTAATGCTTTTTGTGTAATTTTTTTGCATAAATACTACTGTATAGAGACTAAAATGTTACCTAACTAGTATCTAACATTGGCTAGTATCTAAATGGTACTTGCTCAGTATAAAGCTGTGTAAATACATAAATACACATGACCCCTGTTTAAGTGAAAGTAACGTGTTTATCGGTGGTCTGACCCCAGGTGAGATCCCTGATCTGTTGAGTGAAGAGGAGGTGGATGGTGTTAGAAAAGCTGTGAGGAGTGAGGTGCGGGAACTGGGTCTGCTAGACAACAGCGAGAACTGCTGGAGCTTTTTTATGAATCGAGTGCGACAACAACTCAAGGTCTCACATCACTGATTGTTTTTTTTAGTATACACAGCAGTTATGATATACATTGCATATCTGGTTTGGATCAGTGTCTACAGTGTGTGCGTACTGTATGTGTGTGTAGGTCGTGCTCTGCATGTCTCCAGTAGGTAATAGCTTGCGTCTACGTGCCCGACGTTTCCCGGCTCTGTTGAACTGCACCACTCTGGACTGGTTCCGAGAATGGCCCCTGGAGGCCCTCCAGTCTGTCAGCTTGAAGTTCCTGCAAGACATCCCAAGTATTCAGGTAAACCTGAGCTTCTGTCAGCCAGTTGAATTAGCTTGAAAGCCATGGGATATCCTGTTATAAGTTTAATTCTTATATTTCTATTAGTTATTTAAAGCCATATTGATTTATAGTTTGCAGGAAGTGATTTTAATTTATTTCTTTAAATAGGCTTAGCAAAAACAGGTTTCATTTTTCATTTCACAAAAAACTAAAGGCTAAAAGACACTGTAATTCTTTTGATGAGTTTTCTCTCCTCGCATTTACATGTGCACCAGATTCCTCATCATTAGCTCAACTCTGAAGTGACGACAAATGGCTGATCACATGCACAGTGAGCTCAATGACAGACGCAGTTTCTCTCTCTCTCGGCGTTGTTGTTTTCCCTGCACCAGTGGAACGATCACTAAGCAGGATCATTTATGCTAATAAAGCAACAGTGATTAATACACACAGACTGACCCTCGGAGAAGCCACAGCTGTTTCAGCCAGACTGTGTGCGTGTGCTGAGAGTTTGTATGGGGATGTGGGAGTGTGTGTGTTGACTCGTGACAAGCTGTGGGTTTGTTTCCTCTTTGTGCATTTCACTCAGGGTTGGACTATAATGCTGGAGTACTGAATGTGGGGCTGTCGGTCAATTAAAATATGTAATCACAATTAATCTCATAATGCTCAATGTTCAAATTCAGTTGCTTTTTAAGGAAAGTAAAATAAATTATAGGCCTTTGCGTAGCTAAGCAATTTGAGTGGATGAGAAGAAAAAGATTTCTCTAACAGTCATCTCACAACAAACATCTTCTCAAACTGCATCAAAACGCACAGGAAATGCAAACAGGGAACTTGCAAAAAATAAATAAATAAAAAATATTGATCTGAAAGCTGGATAAATAAGCTTTCCATTGATGTATGGTTTGTTAGGATAGGACAATATTTGG
>NW_015539887.1:1521989-1560198 GCF_001515605.1 Sinocyclocheilus anshuiensis
TCACAAATATTATATATATATATATATATATATATATACACACACACACACACATAAAGTAATAATAATAATAATAATAATAATACAATTAATTTCACATGTGTTAAAATGCTTTTGCTGATGGCCTGCAGTTCTTCCCTGGTATTGAATTTGAATGAATAAAGTTTTGCTCATGGGTGATATTTCACATGATGAGCTTTGCTGTCAATTAAATTTCTATATACAAACAATGCAAATTACTTTACTTTTAGTAAACATTTGACTAGGTTTATTTTTTTTTATAAAATTACCCATTTACTCATAAATGAGTGGGTAACACTTTACAATAAGGTTCATTAGTTAACATTAGTTAACTACTTTAGTTAACATGAACTAAGCATGAACAATACATCTACAGCATTTATTAATCTTAGCTAACGTTAATTCCAACATTTACTAATGCATTATTAAAATCAAAAGTTGTGCTTGTTAACATTAGTTAATGCTCTGTGAATTAACATGAACTAACAATGAACCACTGTATTTTCATTAACTAACATTAACAAAGATGAATAAATACTGTATTGTTCATTGTTTGTTCATGATAGTTAATACATTAACATTAACTAATGGAACCTTATTGTAAAGTGTTACCAATGAGTGATACACTAGGGACTTTTCTACCAGTTCCAAGAGGTTTAATCAGTGTTTTTTATCACACAGAACAGAATATAGCAGTTATAATGTCAAAATAAATGAATGCACTAAAAGTGCTGAGAAAAATTGTATATGATTCTTTGCATTTCTTAACACATTCACTTTAGCCACCCTTTTGAATTGCTACTCCAAAACTTTTAAATGTATGTTGGAAGAAACGGTTCTTAAAGCCATTCTAACTATTTTTATATTTTAAATGACTATATTTCTAAATCTCTTATGCATTTGCTCTTGGATTAGATTAATGATCAAATCCCACCTTTGTGCAAGATTTTTTATCTAAATGTGTTTATAAGTGTAAAAAGCAGAACAGCAGAAACAAAATATTACCTTTTTTCTGACACAGGTAACCGTGACCTTTGAGTTTAAGAGATTGATGGATTATTTACATGCATTTAACTCAATACATTGTTTATCAAATAGCATTATGTCAGATCTTCATTTATAACCATCTCTTTTTTTCTTTTTTTGTGCCAGCCACATGTACATGTTTTATTGCTTTTCAGTGAATTATGATCTGTGTTCTTGCATCTTTTAAAATGAATTTGCCTTTGCGTGAATTGATCTTTAACAGTCTGATAAATGAGTCAGTCATCAGACAGCAGTGTACATCATAAATAACCAATAAACAAAACACAACGTGCAGTCTCAGAAAGTTAGAAGCCATGTGACCTAAACACTCGCCCTACTTTATACAGGGTGTCACCAACCTCGGCCATTATTTTCCCAGCCCTCTACCTGCTTAATCTTCCCCCCGGCGCCCTGCACCTAAATTTCAGATTGAGTAAGTCCAGAAGCCAGAAAAAGGCATACAAACTTGGAGATGAATTCAGGATTTATGAAGATCATATTTCAGGGTCCGTGACAGCCGAGGATGTTAAAGAGCATTTAATCCGAACAGGTCCCTCTCTTACCCTCTCTTACTCTCGTCTTTACAGCCGGCCGTTTGGGAATCCATCAGTCTTTTCATGGCCCACGCTCATGCGAGTGTCAAGCGGGTTAGCGAGCGTTACTGCCGCAATGAGAGGAGGCACAACTACAGCACGCCCAAGAGCTTCCTGGAGCAGCTGAGGCTTTACGAGAGTCTGCTGGGAAAGAGAGAGAGGGAACTGCATCTGAGACACGGCAGGCTTCAGTGTGGCCTTCAGAAACTCAAGACGACGGCCTCTCAGGTGTGTAGAGCAGCTCATCGCCACCACAGAGTTCGTAACCGGCCAGTGTAGGCTCCTCAAGGCTGGAGTCGTGGAATTGCGAAGGAATGTAGTTACTGCTAGTTAATATGCCCAAGATCACTCACCGAAGGCTGAGGGACTCGTAAACCTTGAGTCTGATAGTCTGATGATTGCTTGCCTTTGTGATATAGGGTTTAGTATTCAAATGTTGCAGAGTTTTACCTGGTAATGGGATCTAGATTAAAAAAAAGTTGCTTTTACAACTTTAATAAGTTGTAAAAAGCTGTTTGTGAGGTCTTGGCGAACTTTGATTATGAGATTAAATTTGATCATTACATTTTGTGTTTGTTGAAAGTGCTCTAAGAAATTTGTGAAATCTTACCTTTAAAAGTATGGGACACATGAAAAATTCTAATTTAAACCTGGATATACGTAAAAAAAAAAAAAAAAGCATTTTTTAAAAATTATAATTTTTAACCAAAAAGTTAATAATATAATATAATTTGAATTAAAAAAATTTATAACATCCAATTAGAATTAGTAGTCGTACACTTTTGGGCCAAATTATGTTTTATGTTTTATGTTTTAGCAGTAAAAACAAAATATATTTAATATTGATTAATACATTTTAAAATGTAATTTATTTCTTTGATGAAAAAGAGGAATTTTAAATTTTCAGTAGCCATTACTCCAACTTCAGTGTCACATGATCCATTAGGAATTATTCTGATATGCTGATTTGGAGCTCAAGAATAATTTCTTATTATTATAAATGTTGAAAACCGTTGTGCTGTTTTTTTAAATTTATTTTTTCAGTAAACTTGAATTAATTCAACAGCATCTTTTGAAACATTATAACAATTTACTGTGACATTTAATCAAATGAATGCATCCTTGCATAATACATATATTACTATCTCCAAAATAAATAAATAAATAAGATTAATAAATAAATAAAATAGAATGGTATTGTACAGTTGAGTAGAAACAGAAACTGTTGCCAGTTTTAATAATCAATTATTGAAGGTAATTATGAATTAATAAGAGGTTATCATATACTAAATGTCAACATTCTATATTTACATCAGGTTGATGATCTGACAGTCAAGCTGAACTCACAGGAAGTGGAGCTGACACTGAAGAACCAGGCAACTGAGGCTCTCATGGCCAGGATCGGCCTGCAGACAGAAAGATTGAGCCAGAAGAGAAAGGATGCTGACCTAGAGGAGCAAAAGGTAGAGCAACCAAAGTCTTACAGCTGGAAGATCTGAGATGTATCTTTACTGAATTTCAACATGGTGCTTTAATATTTCCCCATCACGTATGAGAGTGTTTATTCATCTGCAGGTGGCTGCCATGCAAGCAGAGGTGTCACGAAGACTGAGAGATTGTGAACGTGATCTGGCTAAAGCTGAACCTGCTTTAGAGGCGGCTACAGCTGCTCTGCAAACTCTCAACAAGGTAATATTTAAAATGTACTAAAGAAACCCTTAAAATTAGGGAGAAAAATATTTGTTTAAATATATACATATATTACCGTTCAAAAGTTTTTCTTTTATTCAGCAAAGATGCATTAAATAGATTGAAAGTGACAGTAAATTCATTTGTAATGTTACAGATAATCTCCATTCCAAAGAAAATTCTTGTGAACTTTCTATTAATCAAAGGATAAAAAAAGTAGCATGGTTTCTACAAAATTAAGCAGCACATATCGTGTGACACTGAAAACTGGAGTAATAGCTGCTGAAAATTCAGTTTTGACATCACACAAATGTCATTTTAAAATATTTAAACATAGACATTTTTATATGAATTTAAACATAAATATTTGTAGTGGATGTGCTGCTTTCGAACAATTTCCTTTGGTATGCTGTGTTTTAATGTTTTAATCACAGCGAGGATTGCTTGGCGCTTGACAATTCCGCTTTAAATTGTGTTGTAAATAGCTAAACTCATGTTCTGAGAAAATATTTTTGCACGAATGATGATTATTGATGTGAACTTGACGAAGTCTGACGACTTTGGAACATAGACTGTAATGACAGACATAAGGATGCGCTCGTTGATCAAACAGTCCATTGGCTGGTTTGAACAGGTCCGATGACAGTAGAACCTCTGTTCACAGTTCACAGTTCACAGCTCGCGCACAGACAGTAGCCTAATGATAAACCCTTTCATGCTCTTCCCAATATTGTGACAAACACCAATGGATTTAAAAGATAGAATTTGAAGGAAACTGTAAGATATGCTCGTTTTATTTTCAAAATGTTTTGTTATTGACGCGGTGAGTCAGACAGTTATTTACACTGCAAAAAAATAAGGCCTATCTGTTTCCATTAAAAACTATTCTAAAATATGTGTTTACCTTATAGGCAAAATTGCATACATTTGATTTGTTTAAAACTATTTAAAATACTATTTGGCCAGTGGAAAAGAATGAGAACAACTCTGAAAACTTTCTCTGAAATGTATTTTCAAGGACACTGAATAGCAATGTGATGTCTCAAAAAAGCATTTTTAGGCCTGGTTTCATAGACAGGTCTTAGCCTAAGCCAGGATTAGGCCATAGTCCAGTTAGGACATTTAAGTAATTTTTATAAACATGCCTTAGAAAAAAGCATTACTGGTGTGCATCTTAAAGGGGACATATGATGTTGCTAAAAAGAACATTATTTTGTGTATTTGGTGTAATGAAATGTGTTTATGCGGTTTAAGGTTCAAAAAACACATTATTTTCCACATACTGTACATTATTGTTCCTCCTCTAAAAAAAAATAAAAAAAAAATGTTTCTGCTGAAACGCGTCGATTTTTACAAAGCTCATCGGTCTGAAAAAGGCGAGGTGTGCTCTGATTGGCCATCTATCCAGTGCGTTGTGATTGGCTTAAGCCTTGTCTGTGAAACCGGGGGATAGTCCGTATCTCCTATTTTCCTAACGTATTGTACCCTTAACTGCGTTAAACATGGTGTCACATGGATGGAATATACATATGATATGCAGATGACGTTATGCATAGTAAAACTAGGCGGTGTAAGCTCCATATATGGCTATTTCGGGGAGGAGACTGGGTGGAGATTCATGTACGCACAATCTTCTGCTGACTGGGTATTACAAAGGGAATTTTTCTCAGGTTCTGGCGTATGCATGAATTTATAAATCTGAAAAATTTTGTACGTACGCAAAATCCAGCTTTTGTGCGTACGCACACATTTAGGATGAAATCTACGTGAAGTTTTATACATGAGGCCCCTGGTCTGTTTAGTTCTTCTGTGCCCTCATTTAGTTCATTGTTTCATTAGTGCTCATTAGTTAATTCCCATCACCTGTTTGTCATCAGCTTGCCTGCCTTATTTAAGCTCACTCTTTGGTTCTAGTCTTTGTCCGGTATTACGTTTGAATTGGTGTGTATCACCTCCTCATCTATGTGGATTATCTTCTTCCTGGATACTATTAAACTGCTTGTTGAGTTTATCTTCATCTTCGTGTGCCTTCCTCGACACGACCGTGACACTAGACTGGTCTTATTCAACCAGAACTGGCAATGTTTTCATTTCCTTGCATTTTTCCAGCATTCTTCTCCACTCTCAAAGTTTAACCTTAGCACTTTATATATATATATATATATACAGTATGTATATAAATTGTGTGATGCAGGCCAGCTGTCTTTGATATTACCTAATTATTTATAAATATATGATGGTGTTAACAAGCAGGGATGAACCTATGAAAGTTTAAAAGAGGCATATTTTAAAATTAACATCTGTCAGGACAGCAATAATGTTTCTTTATACGACATAATTGTATTTCTGTAAAGTGTAATATACATTTGTAATTTTTGCAGAATATTGAGTTATGGTCTGATAACTGGTAATTTTAGCAGTAGTGAGCGATATCTTAAGGAACATATCGCAGATATATTTCAATAAAATAAGAATAAAATGAAATGGAAAAGTACCTTTGTGTTTCAAAGTGGAAATGTTGCTATTTTAAAAAGTAATGGCAGGCAAATTTGTGGGAAATATTTTGTCCCGTGCTCCATAAATCACAGCCCAACCTGTTCAAATATTTGTGTCACCTGAGCTTGATGGTTGAAAGGGTAACAATTACTCAATTAGCAGTTCATGAAAGATCTTTTTTTCTTTCTCCTTTGTTTCTTGTAGGTAAATCTGACAGAGTTAAAGACGTTCCCGAATCCTCCCGAGGCTGTGATTAACGTCACCGCGGCTGTGATGGTGCTGCTGGCGCCATGTGGGCGAATTCCAAGAGACCGCGGGTGGAAGGCCGCCAGAGTCTTTATGGGCAAGGTAAAGGCATTGCTATGACAACAACACGCCTCATTCTAGTGTAATCCACAAGCAGCCCTTGACCCGCAGACCCCACTAACCCGGTGTAGTGTCATGAATACACTACATTATGAAAGCACTTGTGTGGAAGAGAATATTAAATACATGTCACATGAGATAGACATGGAAATATTAGGGAAAGGCTGATTTATGAGGTCAAGATGAAGGGGAGGAGATGGCTTTTGAAAGTTTGTTGTGTGATATATCGAATGGATAAAGAATTGGGATGCAAATTCAGAGGTTGCAAGTTGAGTCCTAAAGTAGTGATGACCCAGGAACGCAAAAGGTCATAATTGTGCTTTATTACTTCGTGGGTTGTTCCAGGTCCAGCATTTGTACATTTACTGTACTTTAAGCTGCTATGAATAAAATGTGTGCAATTTAGTATGTACTTAACATTTTGTGTGCACATAATAAAGCATCATAGCTAATAATGTCTAATAATAAGCTAATAATATTAGTTTCCTCTAAATTATAATTTTTTCTCTAAACTAGTTTTGCATTTTTGTTCCTAAATGCACTGAAATGTCTACTCTACAGTTCAAAATATTGGGGTCAGGAAGATTTTTTTTTTTTTTATGAATACATTTATTCAGCAAGGACACATTAAATGGATCAAAATTGACAGTAAAGACGTTTATAATGTTAAAAATATTTATATTGTAAAATAAATGCTGTTCTTTGAAACTTTATATATTCATAAAAGAATACTTAACAAATATATAAAAAAATTTAATTTAATCACCAAGGCTGCATTCATTTGCTCCAAAATACTGCAAAAACAGTAATATTAAACAGCAAAAGTAATAAGATATTAAGCCTTTGTAGCATTATAAATGTCTCTATTGTCACTTTTGGTACATTTAATGTGTCCTTGCTGAATACAATTATTAATTGCTGTAACTTCTTTCCAAAAAATAAAAAATATAATAATTTTTTTAAATAAATGCTTTTTTTTTACTTTCTATTCACCAAAGAATCCTAGAAAAAAAATGCTGTTTTCAACATTGATATTAATGACAGTATGTTTCCTGAGCACCAAATTTACATATTAAAATGATTTCTGAAGAATCATGTGACACTGAAGACTGGAGTAAAGGAATAAATGTTAAATATATTCAAATTAAAAATGGCGTTTAAAACTATTAATATATTATTAATATTAATAATGATTAATCATATTTCACAATATATAGTTATATCATATTGTTCACAGTATTATTTACTGTATTTTTGATCAATTAAATGCAGCCTTGGCGAGCATAAGAGATTTCTTTCAAAACCGTTAAAGAAACCTTACCGACCCCAAACGTTTGAATGGTAGTGTATTTTATGCTTCTACAATATTTTGTACATTTTTAATAAAGGCAAACATCATAGGCTTATGTACATATGATATAATAACACTGTTGTTCTTTAGGTGGATGACTTTCTGCAGGCCCTGCTTACTTATGATAAAGAGCACATCCTTGAGTCCAGTCTGAGTGTGCTGAAGCAGGAATACCTGAGAAACCCAGAGTTCCATCCCGATCACGTCCGGACCAAGTCCTACGCAGCTGCTGGCCTCTGTGCGTGGGCCATCAACATAGTGCGCTACTATGAGGTGAGGGAGAATGTGACGAATGAGACAAAAAACACATAAAAGTATTTGAAATATTAATATAATATAATGCATATATATGCGTATATAATGCGGTTTGAGGTATTTAAATTCAATTAATAATATATTCTTAAAGCAATAAGCCCCAAGAAGCCGTGGTTTACAGTGAATTTGTTACAGCTAAGGGGTGTTGTTAGGCACGATGTGAAGCGGAGTGCCTAAAACCCCCTTAGCTGTTATAAATTCACTGTAAACCACGGCTTCAAGCGGTTTATTGCTTTTATAAAACGGTTATTCCATATACGTAGTAAGGTTTCACAGAATAAAACGGAGCAAATAAAGTGTAATGATATAAATAAAAACAATATTCTTCCACCAAACAATGTAGTTCCCCAGAAACAGTTGTGGTTCCAACAAAGTGGTTGCCGAGCAACACACAGAAGTAAACAAAGGTGCATGTTTGTAGTGTAATTTACAACAGTTTCGAACGTGGCTCGACCAATCGGGATCAAGGACCGGAACTTTCCGTTTTATAAATACATTTTTATAACATTTTAAAAATTTGTTAAAATTACATGTTTAAGAAAAATCTAACTTTCTAATAAAGAATTATAAAAATAATGAAAAATATCTTTGGGACATATTTTGAAAATGTTAACCACTACCTTTCTTTAAGTTCTTAAACCTTTCAGCTTTAAAATGACAAACAATCACTTATTTCAAGAATTTATTTTCATTTATTTATTTTAATTTGATTTTTGTTTATATTTGAAATTTGAATGGAATTTAAATTGTATTTAAATTTTTATTTACATTTATTTTATTAACGCCAATTAAACTTTAATAACATTAATAAATAAAAACGCTAAATATTACATCTAACTTAAAAAATGCATGTGAAATGTTTTGAAAATATTAAGCTGTAACTTTCTTTAAGTCAAAGAGGTTTGTAGCTTTAAAATCAAAACAATCATTTATTTCAAGAATTCATCTTTTTATTTTATGTGTAAAGAAAGAGAATGTTTGTTGTGTTTTTCAGGTTTATTGTGAGGTTGCACCAAAGCGTCTGGCTCTGGCACAAGCCAATACTGAACTGGAAACTGCTACTGCAAAACTACTCAGTGTTAGAAAGAAACTGGAAGTAAGTGAAACACAAATACAGCACGATTAAAAAAAAATTCCATCTGTTCACCATAACCATTCAATAATATTCCATATTAAGATATAAAGTAGTACTATCTCATAGTGGCTTTGTACTGACAGGATCTGGACAGGCACCTGCAAAGCCTAACAGCTCAGTTTGAGAGGGCGGCGGCTGAGAAACTGCGCTGCCAGGAGGAAGTGACACGCACCAGCCAGACCATTGAGCTGGCCAATCGGCTGGTGGGAGGCCTGCAGGTACTGGGCGGCTGTGAGAGGAGAGGGTCTGAGTTTAGGGAAGCGCACTAACAGACCTAATCTCAACATGAGTTTGGCTTGATTCGAAGGGGAGGTGGCCATGGCTTAAATGTTTGGCCAGACGCTCAGATTGAGCGCTCGGAAGGAAGGGGCGCACCACGGCAAATGCACCATTGATCTGGGCAAGGGGCTAGATGGCTGTAGGCCAGTTCAGGACAGCGAAACAAGAAGGGCATATATTCATCTGCTATCTGTTTTCCTGAATGAGGCGATCAGGGTAATTGGTTTATGAGGGATGAGCTGGATTTGTGTGCACATGCCCAACTTGAAAAAATAAACTTTAAATAGTTTTCCCTTTTTCAGTCCCCGTGACATTGGTCATATATATCCCGGTGAGATTATCTAAAATCTTTACCGCCGTTAATGCAAAAAATAATAATAGCGTAATGTTTCTTTTAGCGCTTTTATTTAAAATGTTCGACTTTCTTATTCGGAGAAATGAATAGGGCTACAATGGGACAGCTTGGCTTTTAAAAATATCAAGACAAATGATTTGTCTTTATGCCATTGACCTGGAAGCAATAGTGTTTAGACTAATAAATCAGGCCGTCTATATGTAACCATTAACTTACCTCAAAGCCTTAACAGCTGTTGGAAATTAAAAACGCTTCACCCAGGACTGAGTGATATTCCAAGCAATCCATAATGCATTAGGCAAAAATGATAGTGATTTTTAACTGTCTGAGAATTTATTATGCGACATGTTCTAGAAGCTCGGCCCCTGCAAAGGCGATGTCAGACAAGATTTATCGTTGCGGGAGCATCTCTGCGATATTATTGAAGTCTTAAATGAGTGCTAAATTGATGCTGAGTGAAAATGTAACTAAACTTTCAAAGCCAGTTTAGGTGAATTGTGACTGTATACATTATCGCTCATGTTCTGTCTGTGTTTATGATCAATTGGGAGGAGAGAGACAGCGGATGGGTTAAGAGTGAGGTTTATATCTGGGTCTGAAGGCATAACTTTAAGTGTTTCTTCTCTTTCTGTCTCAGTCGTTTTGTCTGAATATTACTGTGTCGTATTTGCATATAAATGTACACTACCGTTTAATACTTAGGGTTGATAAGTTTTTTTAATGTTTTTGAAGTCTCTAATGCTCACCAAGGCTGCATTTATTTGATCACAAATACAGTAAAAACACAAATATTGTGAAATATTATTACAGTTTAAAATAACTGTTTTCTATTTTAAAATATAGTTTATTCCTGATAGAAAAAGTTGAATTTCAAGCAGCCATTACTCCAGTCTTCAGTGTCATGTGATCTTTGAAAAATCTGATTTGGTACCGAGCAACACACAGAAGTAAACAAAGGTGCATGTTTGTAGTGTAATTTACAACAGTTTCGAACGTGGCTCGACCAATCGGGATCAAGGACCGGAACTTTCCGTTTTATAAATACATTTTTATAACATTTTAAAAATTTGTTAAAATTACATGTTTAAGAAAAATCTAACTTTCTAATAAAGAATTATAAAAATAATGAAAAATATCTTTGGGACATATTTTGAAAATGTTAACCACTACCTTTCTTTAAGTTCTTAAACCTTTCAGCTTTAAAATGACAAACAATCACTTATTTCAAGAATTTATTTTCATTTATTTATTTTAATTTGATTTTTGTTTATATTTGAAATTTGAATGGAATTTAAATTGTATTTAAATTTTTATTTACATTTATTTTATTAACGCCAATTAAACTTTAATAACATTAATAAATAAAAACGCTAAATATTACATCTAACTTAAAAAATGCATGTGAAATGTTTTGAAAATATTAAGCTGTAACTTTCTTTAAGTCAAAGAGGTTTGTAGCTTTAAAATCAAAACAATCATTTATTTCAAGAATTCATCTTTTTATTTTATGTGTAAAGAAAGAGAATGTTTGTTGTGTTTTTCAGGTTTATTGTGAGGTTGCACCAAAGCGTCTGGCTCTGGCACAAGCCAATACTGAACTGGAAACTGCTACTGCAAAACTACTCAGTGTTAGAAAGAAACTGGAAGTAAGTGAAACACAAATACAGCACGATTAAAAAAAAATTCCATCTGTTCACCATAACCATTCAATAATATTCCATATTAAGATATAAAGTAGTACTATCTCATAGTGGCTTTGTACTGACAGGATCTGGACAGGCACCTGCAAAGCCTAACAGCTCAGTTTGAGAGGGCGGCGGCTGAGAAACTGCGCTGCCAGGAGGAAGTGACACGCACCAGCCAGACCATTGAGCTGGCCAATCGGCTGGTGGGAGGCCTGCAGGTACTGGGCGGCTGTGAGAGGAGAGGGTCTGAGTTTAGGGAAGCGCACTAACAGACCTAATCTCAACATGAGTTTGGCTTGATTCGAAGGGGAGGTGGCCATGGCTTAAATGTTTGGCCAGACGCTCAGATTGAGCGCTCGGAAGGAAGGGGCGCACCACGGCAAATGCACCATTGATCTGGGCAAGGGGCTAGATGGCTGTAGGCCAGTTCAGGACAGCGAAACAAGAAGGGCATATATTCATCTGCTATCTGTTTTCCTGAATGAGGCGATCAGGGTAATTGGTTTATGAGGGATGAGCTGGATTTGTGTGCACATGCCCAACTTGAAAAAATAAACTTTAAATAGTTTTCCCTTTTTCAGTCCCCGTGACATTGGTCATATATATCCCGGTGAGATTATCTAAAATCTTTACCGCCGTTAATGCAAAAAATAATAATAGCGTAATGTTTCTTTTAGCGCTTTTATTTAAAATGTTCGACTTTCTTATTCGGAGAAATGAATAGGGCTACAATGGGACAGCTTGGCTTTTAAAAATATCAAGACAAATGATTTGTCTTTATGCCATTGACCTGGAAGCAATAGTGTTTAGACTAATAAATCAGGCCGTCTATATGTAACCATTAACTTACCTCAAAGCCTTAACAGCTGTTGGAAATTAAAAACGCTTCACCCAGGACTGAGTGATATTCCAAGCAATCCATAATGCATTAGGCAAAAATGATAGTGATTTTTAACTGTCTGAGAATTTATTATGCGACATGTTCTAGAAGCTCGGCCCCTGCAAAGGCGATGTCAGACAAGATTTATCGTTGCGGGAGCATCTCTGCGATATTATTGAAGTCTTAAATGAGTGCTAAATTGATGCTGAGTGAAAATGTAACTAAACTTTCAAAGCCAGTTTAGGTGAATTGTGACTGTATACATTATCGCTCATGTTCTGTCTGTGTTTATGATCAATTGGGAGGAGAGAGACAGCGGATGGGTTAAGAGTGAGGTTTATATCTGGGTCTGAAGGCATAACTTTAAGTGTTTCTTCTCTTTCTGTCTCAGTCGTTTTGTCTGAATATTACTGTGTCGTATTTGCATATAAATGTACACTACCGTTTAATACTTAGGGTTGATAAGTTTTTTTAATGTTTTTGAAGTCTCTAATGCTCACCAAGGCTGCATTTATTTGATCACAAATACAGTAAAAACACAAATATTGTGAAATATTATTACAGTTTAAAATAACTGTTTTCTATTTTAAAATATAGTTTATTCCTGATAGAAAAAGTTGAATTTCAAGCAGCCATTACTCCAGTCTTCAGTGTCATGTGATCTTTGAAAAATCTGATTTGGTACTCAATAAACATTTTTTACTATTATTAATACACAAAATACTCAACTGTGTTGCCTAATATATTTGTAGAAACTGTGATATTCTTCATATTTCTTTTATGAATAGAAAGTTCTTTAAAGGGGTCATCGGATGCAAAATTCACTTTTACATGTTGTTTGAACTGGTGTCTTGGCAGTGTGTACACAACCTAAAATCATTCCTGTCTGTGTGATGTCACACTGGCAGGCCCCTCCCACGATAGCTGATTGACACTGGCGTTTCAGCAAAGACCCGCCCTGAGTGAGCTGTGAACAGTCCGCCATTGTTTAGACGCCAGAGCAGGTGTAGACATGAATGTCTTGTAAGCGATTGAGGTGTTTTTTTGTTGGATGTAATAATGAACATAGCAGTCGTCATTTACTCCCGACATCTGAGCCGCTGAAGACGCAGTGGATTACTTTTGTTTTTGAAGGGAATGCACCCCCCAATCTACCTAAATGTGTGACACACAGCGGGCTAGAGTGAGCGGAGGCCGGCGGGCTTGCGGCCACCACATGTGACAACCGCTTCGTCCTGGACTCCGCTTCATCCATGGTGAAAGCCGATCCGGCGATCCACAGCGTGAAGTTAATGTATTTCCTCAGCGACCAGCACGGATCAGCTCTAGGCATGACGAAACACACAGCTTTCACAACGAAACACACAGCGTCTCCACAACATGGCGGAAGCACCAGCAGATACTGCTTTCTGTGATCGGCGATCGGTGATCGGCCTCAAAAATCCTGATCGGAGCACCCCTAGTTGTTTTACACTACCATTGAGAAATTTTAGCCAAAGTATGTTATAGACTTTTCATTAAGACCCTAAAGTATCATATCAACTTGTGGAAAATGGGCATCCTCTTTAAGATTTGCTCAATTTAATGCATTCTTGCAGAATAAAAGTATTAATTTCTTTCATAAAAAAATGATATTTTACTGACTGGTGGTGATATTTTACATTGTGACATTACTTTATTTTCATGATTAAATTTAGAAATGTAATGATGGAAAAGCAAAAATTCTTATTCTCATTACTGTAATGCAAAAAAAGGTAAGTATTTATACATCATGATTTTATTTGTCAAACTGCCTTTTTTATATTGAAATAAAATTATTGTAATGTTCAAAAATATAAATATAAAATATACAAAATATAATATATATATATATATATATTTATATATATACTGTATATATATATATAACTACAAAAATAAAAAATAAAAATAATAAAAATCTTTTAGCTAGTGGTCATTTTAATTTATTAATGAAATAACTAAAACTAAACTGAAATAAAAATGAATAAAAAACTACATAGACATAAAAAAACACTGGTCACAAAATTTTAACTGGTATTAAAATGAAAACCAAAAATATATTTCAAAATGCTAATAAAACTATAGTAGTATATCTGCGTGCACATTTGGGCGGCATTATGCTAATATTTCCACATAGACGTGGAACGTAGACATGTGGGGGTGTGTTGGAACGAGCTGTTTTAGGTAGGCGTGGTTGACTCTTAACTTTTATAAAGATTATCTCTTTGGATTTGAGACTTTAGTCTTTGCAACTTTACAGATCTTCTTTATGCACCAAGAGCTTGTAACACTCCAAAGAGAAAGGAAAACTTGAAATCGCATCATATGACCCCTTTAAGTTAGATTCACCCAGACATTTTCTCACTGTAGGCAGAAAACGTGCGTTGGTCGGAGGGACAGCTGGAGCTGGAGTCTCAGCTGAAGACTGTGTGTGGTGATGTGCTTGTGGCTGCTGCTTTCGTCTCTTACGCTGGATACTTCACACAGCCGTATCGTCACCAACTCCTTCACGACATACTCATTCCTTTCCTCCGAGAACTCCAAGTATGATTCCTGCTCAGCCTGTCCATTATTTGATTTATATAGTGTTTTGCATTTATGTAATTCTTAGCCACATGAATATTTTATTTAATATAAATTTGATGTTAAATTTCATGTTACGGCTTTTGCCAACTCTTGTTTCAGTTGTCAAGGTTAAGAGTGTTTTGGATCATTGTTTCTTCCTGAGCTGTCTACTGTAAAATCCTGTTACTGTACTACTGTGTCTGCACTCCAGTGGAGCGTTGAATTGAATAGCATCACTGCCTGTCTTCCTCTCCTCACACCTCGCGATCCAGACCCCTATCCCGCTGACAGACGGTCTGGACCCTGTACTTACGCTGACTGACCAGGCCACCGTGGCAGGCTGGCAGAACCAGGGCCTGCCAGCTGATCGGCTGTCCATTGAAAATGCAGCCATCCTGATGGCCAGCCAGTGCTGGCCTCTGATCGTGGATCCTCAGCAGCAGGCCACCAAGTGGATCCGAAATCTGTACGGGCCCAACCTGAGGGTGCTGCAGTATGGCCAGAAAGGGTGAAGTGATTTTAGTTTGGACAAAGATTATTTATATGAAATAATATAAAGAAGTCAATGAGGCTGACTTGTCTTGTCCTGGACTGTTAATGTTATCATACAGGTATCTGGATGTTATTGAGCAGGCTTTGGCTGCTGGTGAGGTGGTCCTGATTGAAAACATGAAGGAGAGAGTGGACCCTCTTCTGGAGCCACTGCTAGGAAGGCAAACCTTAAAGAAAGGAAGGCAGGTTTAACCATCTCCGTGATTTTTACTTATTTTATACCACTGATTCTCTCATTGAGTGTATTGCAGTAAAAATTGCTCAGAAAAATGCAGCATATTTTAGCATACAATCTTTACTGAGCTCTTAAGAGCCCCATTTTGTGCTCAGTTTTCAGTATGAGAACTAGAATGGAAGATGAATTAGGGTTGTGTGATTTGAATAGAGGTGAAGGCAGCGGTATTGATTCTGCACTCACAGAAGCTGATAAATGTGCATTTGTTTGCTCTTTTTCTTTATGTGTGTTGAATACGGATCAGTTTTGGGCAGCCAGTGTTGTGTTTTAACCCTGAGACAACAATATACTAATATATATATATATATTAGTTTTTTCCCCAAAATATATTAAATTATATTATTTTTTTTAATCAGTTAGATTATTTAATCTCAGTTTTTTTTTTCTTTTTTTACAGTACAGACAATAATATGGGGTCTTTGTTCTGTTTTTTTTGTAGGTTTTTGTTTTTGAATCTGAATGAAAACTAACTAGAAAACTAAATGATATCTATATAATATAATTATTTGGTTTTTGTTTTCTTGTTTTATACTACAAAAGCGGAAAAAAACTATGCCAACACTGTTACCAAAAACCTATTATTTTTAATGAACTTTGATTAAAAATATTTTATTTACACTCAGTTTTCTCTCAATCTGAACAAAGTTGAGCTAAACCAGTTTGTCACTAGAGAGATCGTAGTCTAAAATATTTATAAATCAGTAATGCCTCAATTTTACTGAATGAGTAAACATTTTCAGATTTCTCAATGAATGTCTATGCATTTGGGTTGCTTGATAAAGTGTACATGAATAGTAGAAGCTATTGTTAACTTCACATTTATATTCTTCAACAGAATAATTAAAATAATCAGTGTTTATCAGGTATTTCTAGGATGTGTGAATAGATGCAACGCCTCATCTGTTATTCTTGTTTTTCCAGCGTGCGGAGTTATTAATTTCTCAGCTCTTATTTATCTCTTTCTAGTCTTTTGTCCTTGTAGCATTGTACCATGGGGACACCTACATTCCCCCTCTTTTGACCCATAACTGTGGCCCGATGTTTAATTTGATTACAAGTTTATTCCAGCACCTGACCCACGCACCGGTCCGTTCCTGTGATTAATCCGGCCCGGCCACGGCAGCCATGATGGATCTGGTGCGGTTTCTCGGCTGAAGTTCATTAATAATTGGAATGTTGCAGAGTGTGAAGTAATGAATACTAATTATTCCTTTCATGTCTGACGGAGGAGCATGAGCCAATCCATCAGCTGGGACTTTAATTTGGTGAAGTAATGGTTCTATCAATAGTACATTAATTCCATCTTTTGAAGAAATAGAGCCGGAGCGGACCCGGGCCTTGGCGAAACCTTTGGCATGAGAGTTGTTGCCGCTGGCTGACAGGCACAGGGTAATTAGGGAAAAATTAAAAGCCGCCACTTTGGCCAGCCAGCCTTGATTTAATTGAAATGCAGATTGGGATAAATATTGGCTGCTGGGAATATCATCTTCCAGTTTTATTTAACGCCTTTGCCTGTGGTGGCTATTGGGAGCATTAGTCATGCTTTTCTGTTTGCTTCAATTAGATATGTTGGTGAAACTGGTGTCTAGTACGGGTGGAATGCGCTTTCCGGCTCTTTGCGTAAATGGCAAGCTTTTTTCACAGAGCGCTGTTTAGTATCATTTAGTGTAGTCACATTCTGAATTCATAACACAGTGTGGTGTTTCTACAGGTACATCAGACTGGGTGATAAGGAGTGTGAGTATAACAGCGGTTTCCGTCTCCTGCTGCACACTAAGCAAGCCAACCCTCACTTCCCCCCGGAGCTGCAGGCCCAGACCACACTTATAAACTTCACAGTGACCCGCGCTGGCCTGGAGGAGCAGCTACTTGGCGAGGTGGTCACGTATGAAAGGCCTGAGCTGGAGACGATGAAGGTCAGTTACAGACGCTTCTCATAATGATCTCACATTATATAAAGAGCTAAATAAATTAGATTTGCATTTCCCAAAGGCAATAAAAACATTTTTAAGTCCTACCTCTGATCGCAAGCAGTTTGTTGTGATGGGTGGTTGCAGGTCTGAGGTCGGTGTGGTGCACTCTGGTGTTCCCCAGCAGTGTTGGGGTAACTCATTACAAGTAATGCGAGTTACATAATCAGATTACTTTTTTAAGTAACTAGTAAAGTAATGCATTACTTGTTCATTTAGAAGGAAATATCTGAGTTACTTTTTCAAATAAGTAACTCCGGTTACTTTGTTTCCATGTATTGACTGACAGCTCTGGTGTTGCCATGTTGAGAGAAATCAGGAGTAATGACAAGACTGAAGTGATGCTTATTGGTTCACCTCACCAGTTGCACAAAGCAGAGTCCGTAACCTTAAGTGTGGATGGCTCTGCTTTACAGTTTCAAACTAAACTAAAAAATCTGGGGGTGATATTTGACGCCAATTTGATCCGCATGTTCGTAATACAGTCAAAGCATCTTTTTTTCATCTCAGAAACATTGCCAAGTTACGTCCCATGTTGACTTTTTCTGTGGCTGAAAAATTAATCAACACTTTTGTTTTTTCACGTATTGATTATTGTAATGCTTTGCTGGCTGCAGTTTCAAAAGCTACCCTAAGTGAATTACAGTTGGAACTTGGTACAAAATTCAGCTGCTAGAATTCTGACTAGGACCAGTGCAAGGGAGCACATCACACCTATCTTGGAAAAAATGTCACTGGCTTCCTGTTAGTTTTCGTATTGATTTTAAAATTCTCATGCTCACTTATAAGGACTTGAATAATTTGGCTCCTCAATGTTTGTGGGAGCTTTTAACCCCCTACGCCCCTACACATGTTCTATGCTCTTCTGAAGCTGGTCTTTTAACTGTTCAAACAACTCGGCTAAAAACTATGGGTGATCAGGCTTTCTCTTCTTTGGCTCTTAAATTGTGGAATTCCCTGCCCTCTGAGATTAGGAATGTAGAATCCCTTAGTGTTTTTAAATCGTCCCTTAAAACTTACTTTTTTAGGGTAGCTTTTATGTGATTTATGTGATTACTTTGTTTTTTTATTATATTGGCTTTGTATTGTTTGGTTGGTTCTTTACTGCCTGTACTGTTGTGTGTATCTTTTAACTTCATATTTTTATATGTATGTAAAGCGCTTTGAGATGCTACTTTTAAAGGCGCTATATAAAATAAAGTTTATTAGAATAGTGCGAACGTTTTTGGTCATGGTTACAACTTTGCAAGGAAGAAAAGACCAGAAAGAAAAGAAAGTTTTTTCCATCTTTCATAAACGGGAGATTTTCAAACTTGAATCATAACTTTTTATTTTAAACATTTCTGAAAAAATAAAAATGTAAATAAAATAAAAATTGTAATAAATAAATAAAAGCATGCGATGCAATATTTGTGAATGTCCCCATTTTTTATTAATTTTATTACACTGTTTTATGTATTTGTCCTATTTAATACTAAATTAAATCTCAAAAATGTAATTTAATAAGACAACTGTCCTTACAATGTCTATTTTTGATTGCTTCAGTTGGAATTAAGCACCCAGCAGAACTTGTGTCAGATTGAGCTGAAGAGACTAGAGGATGAGCTGCTGAGCAAACTGTCAGCAGCAGAGGGAAACTTCCTGCAAGATACAGCCTTAGTGGAACAGCTAGAATATACTAAGAATACAGCCAGACACATCCATAACAAGGTATGGTCCAAACTGTCCATTTACCTCATCTTGTTGTTGCTTGCTCAGATCTTTTTTTTTGCATTGTTCATGCAAGATGGACTCAAAACCAATGTGTGTTTGTTAAAAAAAAACTAATATGGAAATACAATAAACTGGAAAATGTAATTACAACACTGAAATAAGAAAAGAAAATCAGCGTTCATTCCAAATAGCATGCTATAGTAAAGTGTATAATCATGATTCTTCTAAGAATTAGTATCTGATTGTATATCTCAACAGTTGTGATGTTTACACAGGCTGTTGCAGCTCGAGAGAACGAGATAAAGACCAATGATGCGCGAGATCTTTACCGGCCAGCGGCTGAGAGAGCCGCCTTACTCTACTTCACCATTAAAGAGCTCCACAACATTAACCCCATGTACCAGTACTCCCTCAAGGTAACACACTATACTGGAAAAAGTGAAAATGTATTTACTACACAGTATCTACATTACCATTCAAAAGTTTGGCGTTGGTAAGATTTTTTATATTTTTATTGTTTTGAGTCTCTTATACTCACCATAGCTGCATTTAATTGATCAAAAAACACAGAAAAACAGTAATATTGTGAAATATTATTGCAATGTAAAATATTGTTTTCTAAATATATTTTAAAATGTCATTTATTTCAGTGACAAAGCTGAAATTTCAACAGCCATTACTCTAGTCTTCAGTATCACATGATCCTTCAGAAATCATTCTAATATGCTGATTTGGAAATGTTTATTCTCATTATCAATGTAATTTTCCAGATTTTTGATGCATAGAAAAGTTCAAAAGAACAGCATTTATTTGAAATATAAGTTGGTTTGTAACCATTTCAAACCATCTTTACTGTTACTTTTGATCAATTAATGCATCCTTGTTGAAAACAAAAATTACTGACCTTAAACTTTTGAACTTTTGACTTGTTTATTTAAAAAATAATATTTTTGCTGTAACAATATAGGTTGATTCAGTCATATTAAACTATAGTTTGGCCTAAATAAAACATGTTAATTTACTTTAAAACCATAAAATCAAGTTGTGTTTGATTGTACATGTACAAGTACTCTTTCATTATTTAAAAAAAAACAAAAAACCAGCGACATCATAATCCCAGATATATAAATATGATATCATATCACCATTGGAAGGAATTCCAATATACTATTGGGCACAATCAATTAGCATTGCCATTCATCTCAATGACAGTTGCAGAAATGCTGTATCTTTGCTTTTCCAAATAATGCTATTATTTCAGCTCAACTGAACTTTATTTTACATTTAAGGCCTTCAACAAAGTGTTCCTCAAAGCCATTGCAAGAGCTCCTGGTGATGAAGACGTATCAGTGCGTGTTTTATCTCTCACTGAGGCCATCACCCACTCGGCCCTTCAGTACACCTGCCAGGGGCTCTTCCAGAGGGACCGACTCACCTTCCTCACCCACACCGCCCTCCAGGTGAGTGGGACGGGACGCCGGCAGAATAGAAACACCTCCCATCCACCCACCACCACCTCCTCCCTTCCTCCTCCTGCACTTTGTCATTCACATCAATCACTCCACTTTTCTGCCCTTACATTAAGTTCCATTAGGCCCTGTCAGTGGAGTCGGGTCCGTTCCTATTGATTAACTCTCACAGCCCGGGCACCCCTCTCCCTCAACCGGTCAGCTCTGACAGGAGGGTGGGCCACAGTGGCAGAATGCAAATACCTGTCAGGACAGCACCTGTTTTCCCTGCTGCTGTCGGTCTCCACTGCCTGTCCTTCACACGTCCACATCAAACAGAGTAAAGCTGTTCTGAGATCCGCTTGTCCTTCTCTGATGGATGGAGACATCTGTATTCAACAGACCTGAGCTCTAATGTCCTCATTACTTTGCGCCTCTGGTGTTTTATTTAGATTCTTCTGACGAGGGGCTTCATTGAGGCTCAGGAGCTGGAACTTCTGCTGCGATTTCCGGTAGAGGTTTGTCAGAGCAGTCCCGTCTGCTTCCTGTCTCCACAGGCCTGGGGTGCCATTAGGGTAAGAACTGCCTTGTGCCTGGAAATCGCTCTCTTTCATGTGTTCAGTTGTCATTTAGCATTGCCATTTAGAAAATGATTAGTCTGAAGCACCTTTTCAACCTCTAAATAAGTCAACCCGTCTAGCCCAGGGGTGTTTGAAATGTGAAGGACCCCCAAATATATGTGACCCCTTTCCTAAAATATAAAGGCAGCTACATTTATACTCTGATATTATAAAGACAGTGTGTTCTGTCCTAAATTGAAATGCCTTTTATTTGGTCATTGCTGTAGATTATTAAAATATTAAATGGAAAATACTTGTTTTCTTATTTTGTATTAAGATGACAGAATATATTGTCTTTTTAACCGCTATTAATTTTATAGTATAAATGTAATAATATAAAATTAAACATAAATATAATATAAACTAGTGCTGGGCAACGATTAATCACGATTGATCATTGCCCAGCACTAGTATAAACAAACTATATAAAATTGTATTTTTAATTTTTTTTTACAGTAAATAATTTTAGATGGTCTTAAGAAAGCAGATTGAAACCGTAATACTTTGTTGTAAATTAAATCAAGTTCTGTGAATGTAATAAAATGATTTTTATCATTTATTTATTCATTTACATTATTTATATCATCTAAATAATATATTGTTAAAATGTTGCATATATAAAATTAGTATTATATAAAATGTCTGAATATGCAACATTTAAAATTGATTTTAAAATTGATTCTAATCATTTTAACATTAACTTTTACATCCCTAAAAACAATTGTTTTTGTTTTGTTTAATAAAAAAAAAAAAAAATTGATAAAAATGGTTTGTTTTGGCCTTGCAATTCTATTGGGGTCTCTGGAAAGTACATTTGAAATCTAAGTTTAAAATCTAGATCTAGATCTACTCAAAAAGTAATTTTTTTAAATCTAAAAGTAGCATATGGGTTTCAAAAGAAGGATAAGTAAATAATTTAGAATTTTGGGTAAACTTTTCCAGTAAATAAGATTTCACAAGAATGTGAATATTCATAGAAAATATATGGAGGATATAAGAATTTAAGAGGATTTTAATACATCTTTAAAGACTCATCATTTTAAAACTGCTTACTTTAATTGAGTATATTTTATATTGTTTATTTTTTGTGTTGCTTATTGTTGTATACTATTATGCTTGTTGTTGTAGCGCTTTGGGTTAAGAAAAGTGCATGATAGATAATATGCATTATTATTATTATTATATATGCTATTAATATCATTATTATTAAATATAATAGTTCAGTGTTTTATACAAATATTTTTGAAGATTGATCCTTTTTTTTTCACCTAAGTACCAAACCTAAAACCTCATTTCATTGCAGAGCTTGTCCATGCTGGATGCATTCACGGGTCTGGACAGGGATGTGGAAGGTTCTGGCAAACGCTGGAGGAAGCTGGTGGAGTCAGAGTGTCCAGAAAGAGAACTTCTCCCTCAGGACTGGAAGAATAAGAGTACCCTCCAGAGACTCATCATTCTCAGAGCCTTTCGGCCTGACAGGATGACCTACGCTCTCCGGTAATGAGCATTCTTCAGAGAACCATCAGAGAACAACCGATATCTGTCTAAAATTTTACTTTAAAATCAACTGGAGGTGGCTGGGTTTGAAAGACCAATGTTTTTTCACCAATTGTCTTTTTACACCAGAAATTTTATTGAGGACAGTTTGGGCTCCAAGTATGTAGATGTCAGTCGAATGGAGCTTGAAAAGTGTTTTGAGGAGTGCAATCCCTCTACACCGGTGTTCTTCATCCTTTCTCCTGGAGTCAACCCCATCAAGGATGTAGAAACACTTGGTAAACACAGAATCTCTTTACACTTAGCCTAACTTGTAACATAATCAGAGTATTAAACTTATATCTATTAACTAGGGCTGAAGCTTGGATTTACCACAGACCAGGGGAACCTCCATAATGTATCCTTGGGTCAAGGACAAGAGATTGTGGCTGAGAGAGCATTGGAGACCGCAGCCAAAAAAGGACATTGGGTCATACTGCAGGTAGAAAATTTCTGGTTAATTTCTTACCAAATCAACCTACAATAAAGTGTCCAAAACATGGAAAACGTTAGAAAACTACAAACAGAATAAATGTCAAGTGTTACCCTGGAGAGCAGTCATTATTTAGAAATATAGGACCACTTAATACCACAATTGACAAGTCAGAATAGTTTTCCAAAGGACTATTTTGCCAAAAATGCTTCCAATACATATGGATACGTGACCCCGGACCACAAAACCAGTCAAAAGTAGCACGGGTATATTTGTAGCAATAGCCAACAATACATAGTATGGGTCAAAATGATAAATTTTTCTTTTATGCCAAAAATCATTAGGATATTAAGTAAAGATCATCTTGCATGAATATATTTTCTAAATTTCCTACCGTAAATATATTAAAACGCAATTTTTGATTAGTAAAATGCATTGCTAAGAACTTAATTTGGACAACTTTAAAGGCGGTTTTCTCAATATTTAGATTTTTCTGCACCCTCCGATTCCAGATTTTCAAATAGTTATCTCGACCAAATATTGTCCTATCCTAATAAACCATACATCAATGGAAAGCTTAATTATTCAGCTTTCAGATTTAAAAAAAATTACCCTATGACTGGTATTGTGCTCTGGGGTCACATATGTATGTTCTTGTAAATTTAATTTCTGTTTCAGAATGTTCACCTGCTGGAGCGGTGGTTGGGTCGTCTGGAGGAGCTGTTGGAGAACACAGTCAGCGATGCTCACTCAAACTACAGAGTGTTTATGAGTGGAGAACCGTCCTCCAGCTCCCATGAGCACCTCATCCCTCGTACCATCCTGGAGAACGCCCTCAAACTCACTACTGAACCACCCACCGGCATGAACTCCAGCCTACATGCAGCTCTGGACAACTTCACCCAGGTCTTCACACACTTGACACAGACAAAATCAGTGAATTCACATGCGGACCAGTCAGACATTCTATTCGGCTTACTATTAAAGTGGTCATATAATGCGATTTCAATTTTTCCTTTCTCTTTGGAGTGTTACAAGCTCTTGGTGCATAAAGAAGATCTGTAAAGTTGCAAAGACTAAAGTCTCAAATCCAAAGAGATATTCTTTATAAAAGTTAAGAGTCAACCACGCCTACCTAAAACGGCTCGTTCTAACACGCCCCCACATGTCTACGTCATGATGTGGGAAGATTTGCATAACTTTAATTCTTGCCGTTGCCGCCGCTGCCAAGTTGTGGAGTCGCTGTGCGTTTCGTTGTGAAAGCGAAACTACTTTGAGTGGAAACTAGTAATCCTATAGAATGAGTAGAATGAAGTGACAAAAGAATGAGATGTCCACACTTTTGACTCTTAATTTCCATTCTACAGGACACTCTGGAAATGTGTTCTCGAGAGCAGGAGTTTAAAGGACTTGTGTTCTCACTGTGTTACTTCCACGCCTGTGTGACTGAGAGGAGGAAGTTTGGGCCTCAGGGTTGGAACCACAGATACCCATTTAACAATGGAGATCTGACCATCTCTGCCAGTGTTCTGTACAACTACCTGGAGGCCAATACTAAAGTAAGAGACCAGCATTCATTAACCTGATAAAATATAATGATTCCATCATAATATCAGTGAATTATATTTTTTGATAATCCGCAAGGATGCATAAAACTGATCAATAATGACAGGAGCCATGTTTCCATCACCTTGTTTTTATGCACATTTTGAAGTATCACATCACACATCACAGTTTTTGATTTGTGCGAAAAAGGGTCAATTCGAAATAATGAGAGATGGAAACGCATTTGCCGAATAAATTCCTCCATGCGCATCAAAAACGTCATGTGACTTTGCGCAATGGGACGGCATAACCTGACTAACCAGCAGACTGATCTTGTTGCACATGATCTGAAATGTTGTTATGGTCATTCTGAAATGCAATTTCGGAGGTGGAAACAGCTTCCACCTCCGAAAGCAATGGCTGCATTTATAGTGTTTCGTCTGCTTGCTCTGTGGCGCAAGTAATTTATTATAAATGAAAAGGATTATATTCAGTGGCTTCTCCTTCTTTTCTTAGGGATGTTTACTTTTCCCACATTGCTGTATAATTTCATCACACAAAGCGAAGTCACGATCTCACTGTGTCCAAAAAATCATGTTTTTCCTCTCGCAGCATTACTTCACTTACAACCAATTATAGCGGCTCCAGATTTCACCCCTCCCCTCAAAAAACGAATGTCCTTCATTATGTTAACCAAACAGTAACCTGTATGTGCGTACACTGAGGATTCATTAGGCGGCAAATGAAGCGTCATGCTAAATGTAATTACACGCGTTGTGCGTGACACCTTACAACGCTTTATAAGTGATCACTGCAATTAGAGCTGATGAAAGAAGCAATTTGCAAAACAATACAGGTACAAATGATGGTGAACCTCTAGCGTCTGTCATCGGTTATAAGACACACGCTCCCTTGTTCTTCTCTCCTTTACAATTACACATCATTCGCTCTATTCTCAGGCCAGACTTAAGCCAATCACAGCAGGAGTTCAGGAAGAGCTTGATCTTTGCTTGAATTATACATGAACTGAATTTCTTTTTGTCTGGTGTAGAGCCATTTGAAATAATAAACTCACTACAGGATGCTCCCATCACCCAACATCAGTTCCTCAACTCATACTCGTGAGAAAATCCCTGCATCCAACATCTAGCCCTTTTAGCAGTTTTCACCATGTATTTTTTTCCCTCTGTCAGAACTTGCCAACCTGGCTGAAAATAATGCTGTGGGTATTAAGCGCAGGGCGCTGAGGGATCAGTTTGTGCTGGAGGTTTGACATTTAGGTGTGTTAATATGTGTGGCTCAGGTACCGTGGGAGGATCTGTGTTATCTGTTCGGAGAGATCATATACGGAGGTCACATCACTGACGAGTGGGACAGGAAGCTCTGCCGTACGTACCTCCAGGAGTTCATCAATCCCAAGATGGTAAAGACATTCAGAGCACTGTAATGTACTACAACGCCGCACCAAACATAGTTGATCAAAGCACTGTTAAATCATCTGATTTTGATTCAAGACAGAATTCATATACATTTTAAGGTCATACAGCTGAAAACAAACGTTTCAGAAGTAGAATTTTAAGTTGCGCGAGCATTGGCTCAACAAACTAAGAGATGCACACCAGTAGTTCTCAACCAGAGGGCCTCTGCAGCCTTGCTAAAAAAGACATACTGTGCAATCAAGATATATTTTTATCCAACAATAGCTTTTTTTTTTTATTAAAGAACATACAGTCTTTAACCTTTAGAATCATAAAATGAATTGGGTTTAATTAATTTACCTAAATAGACATGCCCGGTTTGTAATAATTGCAACAGCGAGAAATCAGTGTAATTGTGAGATATTAACAGATAGGTCTTTTGCATTTCTTTTGTATTGTAGTTTTGAGATGTTGGCATTGCACTCAAAAGTGGAGGTAGATTAATGTGAGCTTGCAGGGACAGGATTTAAAGGGATAGTTCATCCAAAAATAAAAATTCTGTCATTAATTACTCGCCCTCATGTCGTTCCAAACCCATAAGACCTTCGTTCAACTTCAGGACACAAATTAAGATATTTTTGATGAAATCTGAGAGCTTTCTGACCCTGCATAAACAGCAACACAACTACCATGTTCAAGGCACAGAAAAGTAGTAAGGACATCGTTAAAATAGTTCACAAGCAGCGGAATGCACACGCGTGTGTCGTGATACTCTCGTGAATGACGGCAGAGACTGAGTCATTTTTGTTTTCTTCGCACACAAAAAGTATTCTTTGTAGCTTCATAAAATTAAGGTTGAACCACTGATCATGGACTATTTTAACGATGTCCTTCCTACCTTTCTGGGCCTTGAACATGGTAGTTCACTTGCTGTCTATGGAGGGTCAGAAAGCTCTCGGATTTCATCAAAAATACCTTAATTTGTGTTGCGAAGATGAACGAAGGTCTTACGGGTTTGGAACGACATTAGAGTGAGTAATTAATGACAGAATTTTCATTTTTGGGTGAACTAGTGAACTAAATGATTGGATAAGCCCTATACACAGTACATTACCAGAGAGATGTTTGTTGCTGCACCTAAAGATCGAGTTATGATATTTTTGATTAAACAAAAAAAAAAAAAAAAAAAAAGAAACATATGGATGAATCATTCACAATAAGAAATGACATGCATTTACAAAATAGATGGGGCAGAATTTCATGTCATGTTGACTTTGTCTCACTGCGAGGCATAAAGTAGTAATTGTGAGAAATAAAGTCAGAATTACCTTTTCAAATGAGTGAAATCTGGAAAAGTCTGCAGATTTTTAGAGGTAATGTAGATTTGCAAAGAGATCTCGATTTATCTAGCCTCTTCAAGTGCTTCATTCACGTTCTGCAGGCAGCATGTTAAAATTAGACTATACAAGTTTGTCTGTGGACCTCACACAACTGCCTTTGAACAGATCAGGTTTGTACATGTAAATACTGCAGCTCTATGGGGCTCTCTAGTGGTGAGGATCTACATTGCATGACACAATTTTCCTTGTGAGACAGTTTATAAGCACAGATAACAAAATAGAAGCTGAATGTATTAAATGTCTTTTTGTTCCCACATACTGAAGACATGTTTGTTGTGTTCAGGCCAGGGTTCTTACGTTTTATCTTATCTTAAGTGTGTCTTTTCTGGAGTGGTGTTTGTGCAAGGTAATTAAGGCAGTGGTCAGGCATGCAGCCCAGTGTTTCCTCACTGAGTCTCATTAGGCCCCAAGATGAGCAGCCATCAATCACAGAGCTTGTCTTTAGCCTTTCCACAGAGCTGCATTACTCTCCCAGTTTCCAGCACCAGCCCTGCTATCGATTACCACACACACCTTTATCCGTTACTGAACAATACTCAAAGGTTTAGCATGTTACAATGCTTATCAGGACAAAATATTGTGCAGAAAAAAACCAAGTTATCATATTTGCAACCTAAAATCCTGTTGAGTCGCTTGACTTGCTGTTTGAATCTGTCTTTTGGTTACCAGACAAGATCTTTAACCACCATGCTCACCCTCTCCAATATGAATCCCAAAAGACTGTCCTCTCATCAGCTATGAAACATCTTCCTGTTACTCCATGATCTCTCTCTGCAGTTTGAAGGAGAGCTGTTCCTGTGTCCTGGGTTTCCAGCTCCTCCTGATCTGGAGCACACTGGGTATCACAGCTACGTGGATGACAGATTGCCCTCGGAAAGCCCTGGTCTCTACAGCATGCACCCTAATGCTGAGATTGAGTTTATGACGGCCACGTCTGATGCCCTCTTCAAAACTTTACTGGAACTCCAGCCCAGAGACTCATCAACAGGAGAAGGAGCATCACAGTGCACAGAGGAGAAGGTAAAACTATGTATCATTATTATTATTGTCATCATCATCATCAATGTTGAAAACAGCTGTGCAGCTTTTTTTGTCTGGTGGAAACAGTGACTATTTTGAATAGTTTTTATTTGCATTATATATCAAAGATGCATTAAAATGAATCAAAAGTGAAAGTAAAGACTGTTATAATATTACAAAAGATTTATTCATTCAGTATATTCATTCACTATTCAGTATATTGGCTACTGACTTCTTTCAAGTACATTAAAGGGATAGTTCACCCAAAAATCCATGTTATTTACTAACCCTCAAGTTTTTTCAAAGCTGTATGACTTTCTTTCTGCTGTTGAACACAAAAGAAAATATTCTGAAGAATGTTGTAGCCATTGACTTCCATAGTATGGAAAAAAAATACTATGGAAGTCAGTGGCTACTGTCAGCTGTCTGGTTATCACCATTGTTCAAAATATCCTTTGTGTTCAGCAGAAGAAAGAAACTCATACAGGTTTGGTACAAGTGGAGGGTGAGTAAATGATAACAGAATATTCATTTTTGGGTGAACTATCCCTTTAATGCTTTTCTACCATTTTCTGCTAGTGAATACGTTAATAAAATGTTTCTCCTATATGGCTGCAGAAAACTTTGGATTCTTTTAGAAAGCTGTATTTAGAACGTAGTCACTTTTGATACACTTTTTTCTTTTTCCTTGGTCAGGTGAAGAGTGTTCTGGATGACATGCTGGAGAAGTTACCGGAGGAGTATAATCTGGCAGAGCTCATGTCTAAAACAGCCGAGAGGAGCCCCTACATCCTGGTGTGCCTGCAGGAGTGTGAGCGAATGAATCTGCTGCTGGCAGAGATACACAGATCATTAACAGAGCTGGACCTGGGACTGAAGGTAGGAGACAAAACAATCAATACAGATGATTACTGATTATTCAGAACCAGCTGTATTTGAATACTGCACCTGCATGGATTTCTTAACTTTGTTTGGGGAAAACCCCCTTGAAATGTCTGAATTTTTAAAAAGTTTTTATACTAATGACAATAATTGTGACATAATTCATGAATATCGATTAGGTACCATTGCTTGGTATCCTCTATAATGAGTCAAATATGAATTAATATACTTCTCCATGGATATACACCGTTGTTCAAAAGTTTGGGATCAGGAAGATTTGTAATGTTTTTTTAAAGAAGTATCTTTTGCTCATCAAGGCTGCATTTATTTGATCAAACATAGAGACAAAACAGTAATATTGTGAAATATTATTACAATTGAAAACGGTTTTCTATTTTATTATACTTTAAAATAGATTTTATTTCTGTGATGCAAAGCTGAATTGTGACCCTGGACCACAAGACCAGTCTTAAGTCGCTGGGGTATATTTGTAGCAATAGCCAAAAATACATTGTATGGGTCAAAATTATTGAAAATGACTGTTTTCCTTTTTTAATATATTTTAAGATGTAATTTATTCCTGAGATGGCAAAGATTCATTTTTAGCCGCCACTACTCCAGTCTTCAGTGTCACATGATCCTTCAGAAATCATTCTGATTTATTATCAATATGCTGATTTATTATCAATGTTGGAAACAGTTGTTGCTGCTTAATATTTGCTTTGTGGAACCTATGATACTATTTTCAGGATTCTTTGATTAATAAAAAGTAAAAAAGAACAGTATATTCAAAATAGAAATCTTTTCTAACAATATGTCTTTACTATCACTTTTTTTTAATCAAAAAATACTGATCTAGGGCCTCATTTATAAAAGGTTGCGCAGAAACCATCCTAAACGTGATCTTACGATCATCTCTCAAATATGCGTATGTGTGATTCATAGAATGAACGTACGCCTCTCTTTCAGATGTGAAATCTATGAATCGCAACTAATCTTGAACTTGCGCGCAACTGAATGGTTTCAGCTTTCTGCATTGTAAACGATTCCTAATTAATGTCATTAACAAAAGATCACCAGGCATTGTCCAAATCCTTTAATTTAGAAGAGCGAGCTGCAAGAACAGCTTACATTTCCAAAAACCTGCAGCATTCCGACAAGAAAAAGTACATACGTCTGCTCAGACCCTGACGTGACGATAAATACTTTTCCACGTCAAAGGCAGTTTTTACAAATATGAGCGTTGGCGTGGATTTGAGCGTATGCACACTCTATCAAATCAAATCTGTGCATACGCACACTTTATAAATGAGGGACCTAGAATCTAGAACATTCTGCTGAGATACATTTTCCTTAAACTATATTCAAGGGATTTTACCATTTAAAAAGAAACCACAAAGGAAGTAACATTGCTGTCACTTCACTGCCTGTGCCTGTAAACATGAATGATATATTTTCCAACTGTTTTATATTTTGTACCCACACGGACTAATAAATATATTAAACAAAAAAAAAATAGATTAAAATGATTAAATAATAATATAGAAATTAATTAAAAAAAATGAATATAATTACCAATATATTAATACATTTTAATAAATTATGATAATTATTTAGAAACAAAACCTACATGTAAATGGGTTTTGATTATACATGTTTTATATGTATTAATACTACTACTACTACTAATAGTAGTAATAAATAATACAAATTATTAATAATATATATATGTTATAATATATAATATTATTGTTAATAATTATGTTATAATTATATAATTAACAATTATTAATGAAACCAATGAACATTCAACAAGTTTGTATTATTTCATTATTGTAGATGAGTATTGAATTTAAGTTTTGTGAAAAGTAAAGAGCGCTGTAGCTACAATCTGCCTTTGCTCACTATCTCATACATGCACATATTTTTTACAGCAGGTGTGAACCGTATGACTGTTCTCTAACATGATATTACAGGGTGAACTGAGTCTCTCCTCAGACATGGAGCAGCTCCAAACGGCTCTGTTCTATGACAGCGTTCCAGAGAGCTGGAGCAGGCT
Organism: Sinocyclocheilus anshuiensis; assembly: GCF_001515605.1. NCBI lineage: Eukaryota > Metazoa > Chordata > Actinopteri > Cypriniformes > Cyprinidae > Sinocyclocheilus > Sinocyclocheilus anshuiensis. Next base: position 1,553,598 of record NW_015539887.1, read on the forward strand.
GGCCTACCCTTCAACCAAAACACTGGCTCTGTGGTACAGTATCCTTCATAATAACGTCACATTACAGAAGAAATCTACAACACTCAACTGTTTCACTGTAGGCTTTAGTGATAAGGTCTACATAATCGTATCCTGCAGGTTCAGTGACGTTCTGGCTCAGTGTCGAGAGTTGGACACATGGACTCAAGACTTTGTGTTTCCTGCTGTGGTTTGGATCTCTGGACTCTTTAGTCCTCAATCATTTCTTACAGGTAAGACAAATGCCCACATGAACACATCCAAAACAAGACTTGCTGCCATTGTACTTAAAAGTGTTCTGCTTTGCAGCGATTCTGCAGAGTATAGCTCGAAAAAACAAGTGGCCTTTAGATCGGATGAGCCTGTCTGTGGACATCACCAAGAAAACCAAGGATGATTATGGCCATCCTCCTCGAGAGGGAGCGTACATTCATGGACTCTTCATTGAGGGTGAGCATAAACTCTATTCCAATGCGAATTTCCTGTTTGTGTGGATGAATGTGACACAGCTCTCCTCCTGCAGGCGCTCGCTGGGATAGCTCCTCGGGTCTGCTATCAGAGGCTGTTCTGAAGGAGTTGACTCCAACTATGCCAGTGCTGTACATACGCGCGATACCCATCGACCAGCAGGATGTGAGGAACACTTACGAGTGCCCAGTGTACCGCACCAAACTCCGTGGCTCCACCTACATCTGGAGCTTCCGTCTCAAAACACGCCAACCGCCTGCAAAGTGGGTTCTGGCCGGAGCAGCACTGCTTCTGTCAGTGTAAACAAACAACCAACGCCATTCTGCTCACAGAGGTTGACTTCTACAAGTTATATGCTGATCGAATCATCATTTTTTTGGTTTCGTATTAAATGCAAAATAAGATGTTATGTTGTCTGATGCAGGGCTGCACGATTGATCAGAAATAAAACCAAAATCATAATATGACTTATCAAATCGCAAATGCTGCAATTGAATTAAATATAGATATACGCGGAGTTTCAGGTGAAGCACATCTTTAACAGACAAACCTGTCATGATCCATGTTTTTAGTGTCTCAGAGTGGCTCAGTTCACAGTAAATGATTTCATCTCTACATCTGCTGTGCATTGTAGTTCATGTATTTGGAAACGCAACATTCACCAGCCATCTTCCCAAAATTGTAATGAATGATTATAGACCAGCTGTTGTCATCATAAATAAATAAATTTGCAGTACTGCAATAAAATGCTGTTTTCTGACAAAAAAGCTTGATAATTCAATGTTTAAAAACGATATATATAATTTTTTTTCTTAAATTTTTTTTTTTCATTTCACAGTGAGATATTTCAATAGTATTTTTTCTTATTTTAGTATTTTATTTAAAAGCTAGTAAATAAACATTACATATTATTTTTACTTAGTCATTTTGAGGTAGAATCTCAAAAATGGGGCCAAATTGTCCAGCCCCACAAACAAGTACAGTTTTTTTTTTCACAATTATATTTTTACCAAATCGTGCAGCCCTAGTTTTACAGAAACATCAGTATACCGTAGAAAAGTTGCCGTTATTGGCATAAGTATTGTAAGTATTAACACTTTGCAATATTGATGTTGTTATTAGCTGGTTCTAGACATCTCTGTGCTCACTGAATGACACAATCTCCTCTAGTGCCACTACAATGAGACTCCCAGTAGATTATGAACCAGGCTGATACTGATTTTCAGATGAGGTGTGTTTGACCTTCCTCTCCTGCTGAATACAGATAGATAGTGTGATTCATCTCACGTCCGGGACAGAAACCAATTTGTTATCATCTCTGAATGACATGCTTGGTCATGTCCATTTTTTCCCCTCACGTTTCCCTTGATGGGATTTAATAACTAGCTACAGTATATTGCTGAACTGAACAAATGTGATTTTGTTCAATAGTGTTCAGAAGGTAAACTGTTAAACATCAAATTCTACACAGTACACAATCACAAAACACAACATCTGCTGTTGGTCTGGGATTGTCCGTGTGGTTCTTTGCTATGACGCAGACTTTGTCAGGAGACAAGAAAATGATACATCTGTCCCGGAGAGGGAAATGAGAGGTTAGCACAAGCTGTGGAGCTGTTCCTCCCCTCTCAGTGAGTCCAGCAGCGGCCACGCAGCAGGTAATAATGGCCCAGAACAGGATGGATCTGTAACTGTTTAGACAGTTCATCCTCGGTTCACACTGAGACGCACTGTAAGCCAATCGTGCGTCACAGAGAATATTCACACTATTACTGATGCATATTGAGGTCTGGGGTTTAGTAGGAAGTCACAATTTGTAGACCCAATGAATCAAAACGGGAGTTTTGTGGCATTTCCTGTTAGTCTCTATGAGCTAATGTACACTTAAACGTTAACAAACCACTGGGTGGCGGTAAGTGTCTAGTTTACGTTTAACATTTTCAAACATACTGTATAAAAATGAGTAAAATATTAAACAAAAGATGGATTTTACAGCATGGGTGCACCTGAAAAAAAAAGACAGTGTCAGTTATTATTATTTTTTCTTTAATGTCAGGCTCTTTGTGAAGAAAACTAGTGCAAACAGCAGCTACAGTCAGTCACTGCTGACATTTGTTATTCTGAAGGTGAGATGTACACCTTGCTATTGCTTTATGGTCTGTTTATCATTATTGATTAAAAACAAAGTCTTCATATTTACAGATTTCACATGTGAACCTCACAGGCATTATCAGACTGGTCAATCAATGGCGTTGCCAAATCCTTCAGACCATCTGATCACATTTACAGTACATTACATCTTTTCTTTGTATTTAAAACGTGTTTTGTCTTCCCTTCTGAGTCAGGGACAAGCTTGTTGTTTAATAAATATCTCAATGTCTCACAAGTCAAAGTACAACTTATACAAGAAATCTATACATTTGCTTTCTTCAAGCACCATCTCATGTAAGCCATTACAGAACCATTGCTCAGTTATTTTCAGTAGGGCTTTTCCAATAAAATACATCCATAATTTAAAACCCAATTATTTCTATGACAGTCTGCTAAATAGATTTCACAGATATAGTTTTTTTCCCTCAAAGATATGCATAATTTTAAGATGTCCTTACAGTTTATGCAAGTTCAACTAATTGTCGCTTTAATCTAAATTTCTACTAGCAATTCTGCATCTAAAATACAGTGTGCTGCCTTGGGATATCTTTCTGATTGTCTACAAATTGTTGGCCATGATATAAAAAAGCATCACATTGTTTTGTTATTTGCGCATGTAGCTCAAATTTCAGACTAATTGGACTACACAGAAATAAAGATGTGCCTATTAATTTCTCATATATGCACATGCTCTTATTTATTAGTGAAGCTACATATTTTGCAGTGGCAAACTGGCTCAAAATAACTCAAATCTGCCCTACACTACTGAGTGAAAGTGTGCTGTATGAAGACATCTGAATTCTCAACATGATCTTTCTGTACTGTAACTTAAAGAATACTGGATCACTGTAATGTTTCCTATTATAACCGTTCAGTAAATTCTTGCTTTTTACTTGCATGATTCAGCTTCTTTGTTCCTTTCACATGGTGGGTTGAACTGGCTGAGATTTCTTTGGCTGTGCGATACTCTGTATCTGTTCTGTGTGGTTGGCGTGATTGTGTCTCCCCCTAGTGGAGGACTTACTCGTCACAGTCTTCAGTTAGAGGAAGGACCCTGTCCAGTCTTCAGTAGTGGTTTTAGGATATATATCAAGTTGTTTTATGTCCTGGGCTCAAGTCTGTGTGAGAGCTCAAACAGAGTCTGTTGATTGTCGATGACGTGCAGGTAATTGATGTACGTTCTCACTTCCACGCTGTCCTTCTGGGACAACATGTTTCCTAATGGACAAAAAGCCAAAGATAATTATTACACCCTATAGAAATCAACACAGCAGTAGTGAGACTGACTTTCAGTGTACTTGAAACCACTAAACTGGGACAAAACTATTTTTTGAGTGTAGAGAGAGATCTGGGTTATGCAGTAATATACGGTCTGTCTATGTGTTCAAATTTAAGTGCAAGTGGTCATTGTTTTAAAAGCTAACACTTTCTGCTATCTAGGCTTAAAATGAAGAGACAACTTCTGAAGAGACCATTTCTAGGCTGATTCCTCTGAGAAGTCTAAACATTGTGGCGCTATCAAAAACATTTTGGTTGTTTGAGCAGTCCGACCAGCAACTAGCCATAGCAACACTGGCTCAACCAATGGCACGAGTTTGTGCCAGGATTATCTGTTTATCTGGCCAATGGGAATTTGTGGGTTAGATGGGAAACCTGTTTGAAACAGGTTGCAATTTTTTTTGCAACTTCATTTTGGTTCACAGTTGCCAAGTCCGCCGTTTTCCCGTGGAATTGGGCTACTTTAACACTGTTGCCGCGGGTTGTTTTTCATGTCCGTGGGTTTAAGCGACCCCAATAATGTGATATTTAGCCCCTGCGATGTGACCTCACCAAAAAACGTGTATTTTACTCCCCAGAACGCAATTTTTACTGGGGGACCCCCCCCCCTCAAAATGCCATTGGGCTAGTTTTGAGTAGCAACTGGGCAGGTTTTGTTGTGAAAACCTGGCAACCCAGTTTGGGTTCAGTTGGGCAGAGATTACACACTTCATCAAGGTAGGAAATATTAAAATTTATAAATCTGTGTGATTTGAGCACTTACCCATGTGATCTGTCCGACACTGCCTGATAATCCGCACTGTGTCTGCTATCATGTGCTGTACATAAAATACATTCACATTAGCTTGTTTTGCTCATTTGATGGGACATGATCTTAAAGGAAGAGTTTGCCCAAAAATGAGAATTCTGTCATCGTTTACTCACCCTCATGTCATTCCAAACTTGTATGACTTCCTTGAAAAAAAAAAACCTACTATTTTTGCAGGTCTGGAATGACGTGACGGTAAATAAAGGATGACAATTCTCATTTTTGGGTGAACAAGCTCTTTAATTAAAAAAATATACATCTATAAGGTCTAATTGTTCACTTACTAGTTTGTCAAAGTTGACTAGGTTGTCGAGAAATGTTTTGTTGCCCTCATGAATGAAGGTAATATCTGTTCAGATAGAAATTGTTTAGACTTTAGTACACACATTATTTGCAAAACAATAGAGAATAGAGAAAAAAAATCTCTCGAGACTCCCTCACCATGTCCTAACCAGATACATTGCAACAAAGCAACTAGTGATAAATGCTAATTATTTTGTTCAAACCAGCCATGACCAGACATTTCTGCTGTGTTGTGATTGGTAGCTCTGTTCACTGCAAAATCTCATTAGTCCAAAATCCCACTCTTCATAACTGAACATTCAAGTCAGCTAGAATGGAAATCCACCCTATTTTCTAAATATATGATTCATTTAGGCATTTCATACATTTTTTTATTCATTTTTTTCCTCTGTGAAAATGACAGACTTATCTTTGGTGACTTCTGCTGGACTTCTCCAATCATGTCCTCCACATAAATCCAAACCCATGGTGTCACGTGCAAATTTTGAATAATCTGATGATAGCATGTGTTAAGAGGCATAAATTTGCTTACTGCACCTTTCAGAAGCAGAGGTAGGAAAGGGATCTTGGGAGACTTCATCTTCCTGAAGGCATCTCTGTAGGCTTTGTGATTTAAAGAAGGGTCCTGCGGGTCATGAAAAAGCATTCATGTGTACATATTTGTGTGTTTGTTTTATTTTACACTGAAACCATCTGGTTTGTCTCAAATCTCTTCCTCTGTAACACCACCTGCTGTTTCCTCCCTGGAGGCCAGAGGCTCTGATATGATTACGGCTTCATATATTACATCCTAATGAGCCGTAAAAAGCACAAAATTCTCTAGCAGGAGGTGAACTAGCAGGAGGCAACTTAAGATTGGGTTGAGGCAATCACTTACCGTCAGGCTCTCCAGCTCAGAGAACAACTTCCTGAACTTCCCAGGGACTTTCTGAAATGAGGACAGATATAAAAAAAAAAAAAAACAGAAGAATTTAAGCCAATGCACAGTTTGCAATACACTCTAGTTTCTTGCTTCTAAAAACATAATTCATCATAAATATAGACTGATGTTGGAAATCTAAGTGCAACACTACCACTTCTTAATATTTAGTAGTATATTTCTGTGCACTGGAGTTGGTGCTTTCCTACCTCCCATGTCTGAGTGAGTCGACTGATGGCGGGACTGTTCAGTCCCATAATAATAGCAAAGAATGAGTTCAAGTTCCTCTGTGCTTTACAGCTAAATAAAGAAAGGAAGATAACATGAGCGTGTTCACCACCTGAACCATTTGAGTAGAAAGAAATACAACCACAAATAATTTCATATTTTAAAGAGGTCATATGACGTTGCTAAAAAGAACATTATTTGGTGTAATGAAATGTGTTTATGCGGTTTAAGGTTAAAAAAAACATTATTTTCCACATACTGTACATTATTGTTTCTCCTCTATGCCCCGCCTTTCTGAAACGCGTAGATTTTTTACAAAGCTCATCGTTCTGAAAAGCGAGGTGTGCTCTGATTGGCCAGCTATCCAGTGCGTTGTGATTGGCCGAATACCTCAAGCGTATGATGGAAATGTTACGCCCCTTACCATA
>NW_015539887.1:1560391-1566224 GCF_001515605.1 Sinocyclocheilus anshuiensis
TGGACGAGTCTTAACTTTTATAAAGAATATCTCTTTGGGTTTGAGACTTTAGTCTTTGCAACTTTAGGGATATTATCTATTCACGAACAACTTGTAACACTCCAAAGAGAAAGGAAAACTTGAAATCGCATCATATGACCCCTTTAAGAAACATGCCGCCACAATGTCTGGGTGTTCTTAGAGGTTTAAGCACGTTACTATGTGATTGCTAGGATGTTTTGGGCTGTTAGGTGGTTGCTTGCCGGCCCAAGTCAAAAAGTGTATGATATTCTTGAGCTTGGATATGGCTGTGGTCCTTCAGCACAAGTCTGTGAGATTATTTTCGGTTTGTGAGCGTATACTTACTGTGCTGCGATCTTGATGAATTTCTTGAAGAGCTGCACACGTTTGCAGAGGGTCGGGCACAGAAGTACTTCGGTCATCACCCACTGCTGAGTCTCATTGCAGCGCTGCAACAGCTGCTCCAGCGCCACCATGTGGCCAGTGCTCGTGTCACGGCTCAGAGTAAAGTATACCAGCTCTTGCTGCAGAGAAAGGAAAAATGACATGGCTGTTGGATATTTTAGAAGATTCTTTTTTGACAGTCAGTATTAAATTTATGAATTACAAATCAACCATATTCTTAAAATGACCATTGTCACGTTGATTTCACCCAAAGTTCACCCAAAAATGTAAACTCTTGTCATCATTTACTCACCCTCATGTCCGTTCCAAACCAAAAAGACTTTCGTTCATCTTTGAAACACAAATGAAGGTATTTTTAATGAATATTTATATTATAGTATATTTTAATGAAAAAGTGTATAAAGGCATAGTAAATGTAATCCATATGAATCAAGCACTTTAATCCAAGTCTTAAACTAAGATAAATGATTGTGTTATATGATGAATAGATTTAATTACTTTATTTTTCATTTTAGTTTCATTCGCATGTAAACACTGATCAACACACATACACCGAGTATACAGTGAGAATAATCCTCAAAGTTTTGGGTGAATTTACTTTCAATGGAGACATATTTGAAGATATTTATTGATTTATTTATTTTTGAAGATGAACAAAAGTCTTATGGAGGGTAAGTAAATAATGTCAGATTTTTCGGTCACTTTATTTAAAGGTTCAATTGTCACTATCAACTATGACATTTGCCTCAAACTCCTCATTTGCTGCTTATTAATAGTTAGTAAGGTAGTTGTTAAGTAGAATATGGTCATGTAAAATATGTGCTTTATAAGCACTAAAAAACAGCCAACATGTTAATAATAGGCATGCTAATAAGCAACTAGTTAATAGTGAGAATTGGTCCCTATACTAAAGTGTTACCAAACTTGATTATATATAATATTTAAACATCTACTATATGAAAACAGATATTATGCAATAATTCCACGCAATGTGATCACTTCCGCACACCCAGTCAGTAATGACAACGATTTTACTAAATTTGCAGCGCACACTTAGTAAACAGAATGCTATCGTGGGTGTGGGATTCGGGTCACACTTTATTTTAAGGTCCAGTTCTCACTACTAACTATTAACTACGTTTACCTCAATAAACTCCTAATTTGCTGATTATTAATAGCTAGTAAGGTAGTTGTTAAGTTTAGGTATGGGGTTAGATTAAGGCATGCAGAATAAGCCATTAATATGTGCTTTATAAATACTAATAGTAATATGCATGCTAATAAGTAACTAGTTAAAAGTGAGAACTGGTCCTTAAAATAAAGTGTTATTTAAAAAAATTTTTTTTTTTTAATGCTGTAGTTGTTTAAACTGGCTCTTTGTGTCAATATTCACTACATAATTGGTGTAATTTTTAAAAAATATTTTTAAAATGTAGTTGTTTAAACTGGCTCTTTGTGTCAATATTCACTACATAATTGGCTGATTTTAAATGTAAATTTTGCTTTAGTTTAGTTTGTATTTCAAAGATATCCTTTCTAGGACACCTTCTCTAGTGCTGCACTGTCTGAAATGTGAAGACTTTACCTCATGGACATTACTAAAGAGACTCCAGTCACAGTTGGTGAGCGACACGGCTACATCCCACGTGTTCATGCTCAGCATCTTTACTGAGCGCTGCTGCCCATTATCAGTGAAGGGACTCTATGAGAACAGAAGACAGACACTCAAGTACATTGTTATTTGTCTGATTTAAAGGGGCCATATCATGAACAAAAGGATTTGACTTGCTCTTTTAAATTAAGAGTTTAATGTAATATGTATACATAGTCCCTTCCCAGTTGAATCAAACCATTTATGAATACTAAGATAAAGTGGGTCAATCACAAATTAGAACCACAAGCATATTAACATATGACCACCCAAATTTGCATATCAACACCTATTCGATAATCTGCAACCTGATCCAGCATATGAGAATGTAACACTACTGGCTCTCCTGAGTAACATATTATTTTTGTATACTGTTCAAGTTTATTTTTGTACTTGCATAGAGTTTGTTTCTGGCATAAAATACTGGCAGAAACTTTGGTGCAAGAAAAGTTTAGAATGCTATGCCTTTAAAGTTGTACAGTTGTGTGTAGACTTGAACTAATGGAGTGGAAAGCAGATTTCTTTTAAGAGCAGTTCAGAGAACAGCATTCTGACTCTCACCATGATCTCAGTCAGGTCTCTTCTGCAGACGTGCAGCCGCTCAGCGGCACTGAGTGAAGACGAGAACACACACTGATCCGACTGAAGCAGAACCTTCTCTGGAGAAAGAGAGAGAGAGGAATAACAATGGAGAGAAAGCAGCAAGAGGTAACAAAAAAATTATTTAGAAAAAATTTACTTGGTCCCAAGAACCATTTGGTCAGTAGGAAAAAGTAAAATAAAATAAAACTGGCGAACCACTAAAATTTGCTGAAGTGGTTATTTTGAAAAATGAAATGTTACTCCAAAAATCTCTTTCTATATCAAAAGTATTTGCATATGAAGACAAATTTTGCCTTATCACTTTTTCACCAATGTCTATACTATTTCCCTCTGGGAGTCTTTTGGCTTAAATGTGGATGTCCCTCTTAACGGCCCTTATATTTATGATTGTATAACTTAATATATTATAATTTTAAATCAATTTTTACCATTTATTGTTAGACAAATTATGTTGCTTGATAATTTTAAATAACCAGAAACATATTTTCAATAATCATATACACTGTGATCAGAAAAAAATAAAGGTGCAGTTTATAATATTGACAGTTAGCGGCAGAAATGGGTACTGCAGTCCAAATTCAAAATATTGGAGAAAGTTGTTTTGCCCGCTCCCTCCTCCTCAAACTTAATGCTAACGCGAGTTGCCAGATTGAGGACATGTAACAGGAAAGATGCAGTACACTGCGTTTTCCACTAACTGGCAACCCAGTGTATCAAATTACTACTGGTTAAACTGGCAGTGGGCGGAATCACACGGACCAAAACAAAAACAGACATTCCGACACAGAATGCACATTCAAAGTAGAATAACTGGCTTTAGCATTGTTTTTTGGGGAAACAAGGATGTGAGCTTAACACTTCCTAAATATCTGCAAACATATTATGGTATTTTTTATGCTTTAGAACAGTCAAAACAATTACATACAGCACCTTCAAGACAGGCTTTTAGCTCTGTTTTCCTCTAATGACTTGTTTAAAAGCATGATGGCACCCCTGCAGACAGGTATGTCTAAAACAAACACAAAGCAATCAATATGAAAATAGACAGATGTAAGAACTTGTTCAGACCTCCAGGATATGTGACGGCCATCAGCACCATGTCATCCTCAGCACAGTCGAGCCTTTCGGCCACAGTGCTCAGCAGTTCCTGAACGGACACCTCGCCGTGTGTCCTCACACTCACGTATGAGTCTATGGTCATGTACACACGACACAACACTGAGGAGAAACACACACACAAACATCCAGCGCTGCATCAGTCAGCAACCAATTCACATAAAAATGCCATAAAACAAGATTCTCACATAGTGTTATTCATAAACGACCTGCTGTGGTTCTCCAGCAGCTCTGTAGGCATTCAGAACGCTATGAGAGTGTAGGAGAGAAATATGAGGGAATATTTTATGAGCTTACCTTCCTTCCTGTCCCTCTGAGCTCCTCTCACAGGGTGCCAGTTCTCCTTCAGACTCAGCTGGTGGAAGAGAGCTTTATTCTGGAAGATAGTAAACACGTGGCATTGAGAATATTATTGTTTATGAGATATACACATGCTGACACACACACCTTAAGACAATGGTGAAAGCCTTACGCTGTATAACTTAGTAGTGAGTAGTGTTATTGTTAACTAAAACTAAAACAATTAAAACTTAATTGAAAAATTTTCATTAACTGAAATAAAGCTGAAATTAAAATAAAAAAACTTTTGAAACAATTGTTTTTTAATTGCTATACTAAATTACTGTATTAAGTAAACATTTCTAGATATTACTAACAATTACTATAGCTAGAACTGGAATAAAAATAAAGCTAAATAGAAATATTAAAAATAATAAATTACAAAAGCACATAAAATAACTACAACTTGAACTGCAATTGTAAAAATAAACTGACTAAAACTGAATAAAACAAGGAATATTTTCATTTCTAAAAAAATTAATTACTAACAGCAGGAAATTCAAATTCATTTTCTGATTAAAGGTCTGTTCACACTAAATACGATAACTAAAAAGATAACAATAAGAATATTAGCATCCACATCAACATGTGATAACGTTTATTCTAACCATGCACTGCAGTTTTGTTGTAAGCCCCTGTAAATGCTTGAGCTCTTTAAAGCAGGATGGATTCTGATTGGCTTTTGAAAATGAATCCAACTACACTGTTCTTCTGCGTTGTTATCATTATCGTTATAGTTGTGGTGTGGAATTAAAACTTTATAGTTATTGTTATCATCCTTGATTTGAACGGACCCATATTTCACATTTTTATAATATTTCGGAAGTCCATTTTTGATAAGCTCTCTATCGCCATCTCTGGTCAAAACATTAAACTGCAAGTTACTTTAAGATGGACTGTTATATATACAGTGCAGTGAAAAAGTTTTTGCCCCCTTCCTGTTTTTTATTTTTTATTTTTCTTCAGATCATCAAACAAATTTTAATATTATACAAAGATAACCCGAGTAAATACAAAATGCAGTTTTGAAATAATTATTTAATTTATTAAGGGAAAAAAGCGGTCCAAACCTGCCTGGCACTGCGTGAAAAAGTAATTGCCCCCCAAATCTAATAACTGGTTCTGCCACCCTTTGCAGCAACAACTGCAATCAAGTGTTTGCAATAACTGGCAATGAGTCTTTCAAATCGCTGTGGAGGAATTTTGGCCCACTCATCTTTGCAGAATTGTTTTAATTCAGCCACATTGGAGGGTTTTCGAGCATGAATGGACTGTCAGGTCACAGCATCTCAATCGGATTCAAGTCCGGACTTTGACTTGGCCACTCCAAAACCTTAATTTTGTTTTTCTTGAGCCATTCAGAGGAGAACTTGCTGGTGTGTTTGGGATCATTGTCCTGCTGCATAACCCAAGTGCGCTTGAGCTTGAGATCACAAACTGACGGCTGGAAATTTTCCTTCAGGATTTTCTGATAGAGTGCAGAATTCATGGTTCCATCAATTATGGCAAGTCGTCCAGGTCCTGAAGCTGCAAAGCAGCCCCAGACCATCACACTACCACCACCATGTTTGACTGTTGGTATGATGTTCTTTTTATGAAATGCTGTGTTGGTTTTACGCCAGATGTAACGAGACACACAACTTCCAAAAAGTTCAACTTTTGTGGCATCAGTACACAGAATATTTGCCCAAAAGTCTTGGGGATAATCAAGATATTTTT
>NW_015539887.1:1566666-1567500 GCF_001515605.1 Sinocyclocheilus anshuiensis
CAATCAAGCGTTTGCGATAACTGGCAATGAGTCTTTCACATCGCTGTGGAGGAATTTTGGCCCACTCTTCTTTGCAGAATTGTTTTAATTCAGCCACATTGGAGGGTTTTCGAGCATGAATGGACTGTTTAAGCATCTCAATCGGATTTAAGTCCGGACTTTGACTTGGCCACTCCAAAACCTTAATTTTGTTTTTCTTGAGCCATTCAGAGGAGAACTTGCTGGTGTGTTTGGGATCATTGTCCTGCTGCATAACCCAAGTGCGCTTGAGCTTGAGATCACAAACTGACGGCTGGAAATTTTCCTTCAGGATTTTCTGATAGAGTGCAGAATTCATGGTTCCATCAATTATGGCAAATCGTCCAGGTGCTGAAGCTGCAAAGCAGCCCCAGACCGTCACACTACCACCACCACCATGTTTGACTGTTGGTATGATATTCTTTTTATGAAATGCTGTGTTGGTTTTACGCCAGATGTAACGAGACACACAACTTCCAAAAAGTTCAACTTTTGTGGCATCAGTACACAGAATATTTGCCCAAAAGTCTTGGGGATAATCAAGATATTTTTTGGCAAATGTGAGACGAGACTTTGTGTTCTTTTTGGTCAGAAATGACTTTTGCCTTGGAACTCTCCCATGGATGCGGTTTTTGCCCGGTCTCTTTCTTATTGTTGAATCATGAACACTGACATTCATTGAGGCAAGTGAGGCCTGCAGTTGTTTAGATGTTGTTCTGGGTTCTTTTATGACCTCCTGGATGAGTCGTCGTTGTGCTCTTGGAGTAATTTTGGTTGGCCGGCAACTCCTGGGAAGGTTCACCACTGTTCCAAGTT
>NW_015539887.1:1567670-1592505 GCF_001515605.1 Sinocyclocheilus anshuiensis
CAGGTTATCTTTGTGTAGTATTAAAATTTGTTTGATGATCTGAATCTTTTAAGTGTGACAAATATGCAAAAAACAAACAAACAAAAAAAAAACATGAAGGGGGCAAAAACTTTTTCAAGGCACTGTATATATATATATATATATATATATATATATATATATATATAGTTTTATATGATCAATTGTCACCCTCTCTCTGACCCTCAGAATTGAACTGTTTTTTTTTCTGCTGTACCTTTAAGACCTCTACATGTAAATGACTTTTGTCATTAGGGTGATTTGATGAATATTAAAGGAATTGAGTGCATTTACATGCACACTGCACAATCTTAAAATAATTATGCTTAAGCCAACAACATGTACATTTTCAGAGAAAAGTCTAATGTGAACGCAGTTATCTTGCGCTGTTAGGTTTTTCTAATGAGCTGATTTTTGATAGCTATCAGTGTTTCTCACTGATATATACTGTAAATGAGGGCTGACATATGTTAGCAAAGCCACGGCTTGATTGTCAATATAGTGATTTCTGAACAAGTTTTGGTGATATAGCCTCTTTAAAACACAAGGAGTTCAATCAAAGTACACTGAGGTGGTTTCATTGAGATTCTGTGCAGGCAATACAATGGCTGGTCTTAAGTCTTACCTTCCTCTGCGGAGAGTTTTCATCTACCGTGCTGAGAGATGAGAGGGGTAGGAAGATGAGGGAGACAGAAAGAAATAGAGAAGAATGAGCCAAAGGGCTCGCTTGAAATATAAATGTGCCATTATATCAATACTGCAAGATGGCATCTCCCACCCGCTGCTAGGAACGCTCGTAAAAAGCCTTTTCTCATTCAGATCAGGCCCGAATCATCAGCGCTAACATTAAAGTCTGACACGACGTGATTTACTGATTGCCTCATCTAAATGAAAGCGTGCAACGTCCTCATCCATGCACACCTCATTCTGATTAAACAGCCTGATAAAACGGGCAATCGGAGGGAGCTTTATAGTCTCCATATTCCCCATCTGATGCCTCTCTAATTAATCATTGGCCTTTCATGAAGCACCAGCAGGCGTGTGATGTATAGCCGAGAGGTCAAAGCCAGGACTTCTGCTTACTAAACAGAAATATTGGATAAGAGCTCATATGCGAAGCAGAATTAATTCATTCTGCTCGGTCCTGATCTGAATATTACAAAGCCACTTTCCTAATTCTGTGTTAATAAAGTTCAAGTCTTATGCACTAAAGAAGCCAGACCCTGACCTTACTGTAGTTACTGCATAAACACGGCTGTCCAGGCTTCAGAAAGCAAGGCAAGGTGAGACATGTTTTTTTTTTTTTCAGACAATTTTTAGTACTTTTATATTTTTGTAGTTCTTTAAATAGAAAAAAAAAAACATAATATATGTTTTTGTAACTGGTTAGAGTATAATAATTAAAATAATAATTATTACTAGTAACTAGTAATTAATTACTTTTTTAGAGTAACTAACTCAACACTATATACTGTATACACACACACACACACACACACACAGTGTTGAGTTAGTTGCTCTAAAAAAGTAATTAAGTACTAGTTACATCTCCAACAGTGTAATTAGATTACTGTACTAATTACTCTCTTTAATAAGTATTGCATTACTTATTACTAATTACTTTCTAAATACCATATCAACCTTGACCATTTGAGCAATACAAGGATAGACACAAAACTGCTCTTTTAATTGTCAAATTAATAGCATAAAGCTGCATAAATTATTCTTGAATTGACCAAAGTATTTAAATGGAGAAGGTTACATTAAAGAACATACATTTTAACATTAGATTTTGATGTTAAATCTACTATAGTTTTATATATAATTGCTCTACCGTCTATACAGTATTTAATGCAATTACAGTAGAATTAACTGTAATTACATGACAGTAAAACTAAGAGTATTCCCTTATTTTACTTTTTCAAGAGAAAAGTAATTACAGTAATTAAAGGAATATCTTCTATGTTCAACATAAGAAAGAAAAAAAACAGACACACACACACACACACACACACCTCTATATCGGTATTACAACACAACTAATAACTAAACCTGGTACTAATCAGCAATGATTTACTGTAAAGTAAAATATAATAATAATAATATAATTTAAAATGTATACTATAATATTACAATAAGCTGACAGCCAGTGATTGGCATACTTTTTATTGTAAAAGTGCAGCTCTAAAATAAGCAAATATAAAATATTTTAAAATGATTACAATAATTTTATAATATAATAATTTTAGAAGTATGGTAGCTGCATTCAATTTTAAAAAAAGGGGCAAAGGCGGTACTTAGTGCTAAATTTTGTCATTATTGCTGTCAAAGATTGCGTGTCTTTGCCTGCTGATGTAAAATAGTGTGCATTTTGTAGATCCTTGGATGTACTGGCTAGTTGCCGTTAATTTATGTTGAGAGAAATTCAAAAGAAGCCCAAGTCTTTTAAATCCTTTTCAACAAATGAAAGCTCGGTTATCACCCACAGCAGAATCTCTGTCATCTGGGACTGACTGATGAGGGTTTTAACTGTCAACAGACTGTGGGACGAGAATCACACACAGCAGAGCTTCTGTGTAACATCATTTCACTCCGCTATCATCTCTCTGTTACTCTATTTCTCATCATGTCTCCCAGGGAACACACAAAGTGAGGAAGTCGAGGAAAACCATGTCAAGTTGGGCTGGAAAAATGGCTGCATGGATAAAAACCTCTCCAGCTTGATTTATTCAAAATGTAGATGAGAGTTTATAGAGCATCGCTCTGTCTTTTTCTGGCTCTCATTTTGTTTTTAAGAGGGTGAATAAAGGACGTGATTGTGCGAATATAATGCATCTTAAAATATCTACCATAACAACGAGCTTCCCAGAAATCAGTTATGAACATGAAATGGATCGTTTAAGCCTAATCAAACTCAGTGTGTAACATCAGCTGGGGTGATGAGGTGACTCACTATCTCCTTTGCATCCGTAGAAGTTTCTGAAGTTCTTTCAGATCCTTCTCCAGCGAGGGAAACTCATAGAGATCATCCAGAACATATCTGTACAGAGTCTGCAAATGTGAAATGAACACAAGATTGACATTTCAGGTTGTAAATGGGAAATGTAAACCGAACCGGTGTGCACCATTTCACCGAGATACATGTTCACATGCAGCTTATGAAAATGAAAATGTCTGAGGGCATTTAAAAATCCTCTGAAGCCAGCAATAATCTCACGATCTTGTCCTTATTATGTGGCATTAAGGAATCAAAGGCAGTAGGGTTGGTGGCATTTTTGTATTTCCAAAAATAACTCCCTCCCTTTTCTCCATCCGTACCTTGAGGAATAGTTTGGCGTGCTCGTCGTCCCGCGGCAGGTCTGCGCACAGCGAGCTCCACTGGGACAGCAGGTGCAACACTTTTCGTTTCCTAAGCAGAGTGTCTCTCCCCTCCTCTTTCACCCTGCCTTTCTTTGAACAATAGGTGGACCAGGAGCAGTTAAGGCATCAAATCTATTCCAGCACACTAGACCGCTCGGATACACAGTTCAGAGGAAGGAGGAAACGCCTGCGGCTGAATTCTCTGTATTAAATTAACAGGGGTTCAGTAACAGTGAATTAATTGCATGCACTCGGCTAAACGGCGTGGAATTTGTTAAGTGGTTTAACACCAGATAGGTCGCGTTGTTAAGATCGTGTAAAAGAACATGCATAACATAGTTCTGCATGGTCACAGTACAGTTTCACGAATTGCTTATTGTTTCATGGGGGTCTCAGATCATCTCACATTACTTTATAGAGAATCCATGACAGAGGACACACAATATAATACACAATATATAATAATTTACAATAATGATGACTATATACACTACACGTCACTGTACACTTAAGGTCTTATGCTTAAAGTCTTGAATTTATTTTTGTAGATGAAGATTACTTGTGCCTATATTTATACTTCCAAACAAAAAATTGTGTGTGTGTGTGTGTGTGTATATATATATATATATATAGTTATATTAGTGCTGTCAAATGATTAATCGCATCCAAAATAAAAGTTTTTGTTTATATATGTATACTGTGTATATTTATTATGTGTATATAAATACAATCACATGCATGTATATATTTAAGAAAAATATGTTATGTTTATATATTAAATATATTTATATATAATATAAAATATAAGAATGTAAATGTATATACATGTAAATATTTTCTAAATATATACTGTATGTGTGTGTATTTATATATACACAATAAATATACACAGTACACATATATATATATATTATGTAAACAAAAACTTTTATTGCAAAAACTGCTGAAAAGTCAGCTTTGCATAACAGAAATAAACAATTTTTAAATATATAAAAAATTACAAAATTGTATTAATATTTTGCAATATTACAGTTTTTACTGTATTTTTGATCAAATAAATGCAATCTTGGTTAGCATAAGAGACTACTTTTAAAACATATTACTAAATATTTAAATTGTTGTTTATATTGTATTGTAAACACAGTTCACCTTTACAAATGTAAGCAGGCAGCTGTTATATAAAACAACATCAGCAATGAAGCATATGATGAGAAGGATATTGACCGAGTAGTGCTTGGCACAGGTCACTGGTGGACATGAACACAGGGTACGTCAGCAGGAAGTCATCCAATAGATTCTCTGAAAATGAACAGAACATGTAATACGCATTAGACATTTTAGTAAGAAAACAACACAAAATCATAAAAAAACTCAATGAAGAACATTTTTAGGATTTTAAAGGAATAGGTCACCCTTGTCATTTCAGTTTTATTTGTTCTTGTGAAACACAAAGGAGATGTTTTGAAGAATGTTCATGCTGCTCTTTTTCAAATAGCGAGAAATGAGACTTGAAAAAGGCCGGAAAAAAACCCAAAACAAAACATAAAAGCATCATATGATCATTTCATATGACTGAAGTGCTATAGTCCAAGTCTTCAAGTCATCCAATATCTTTGTGTGTGAAAAAAACTAAATATAATTCACTGAAGGAAGTTTGTTGAAAATCTGTAGTCACCTTTCACTGTATTGAATAGAGCAGCTTGTACATTCTGTCAAAAATCTGTTCTATGGAAGAAAAAAGGTCATACGCTTTGCGAAAGACATGAAGATGAGTAATTTAATTTTGGGCCAAGCTATTCCTTAAAACCTGATGTTTTAAAGTAAAACACTGCAGCTACATTGAGACGGTAAATGTTAAGACTCTGGTGCGTGTAGTGTCATAAAAAATTCAGCACAGCTGAATCAGACCCAACAGGCAGTTTACATGTGCTCTCGTTTGTTTTCCTCTGTTCTCTCTCTTTCCTCCTGACCTCCTTTCTCCTACATTATCACACTTTGCTATTGCACCACTTTAATTAGAGTTGTGTTTGCCTGGAAGCATTCAGTGCCACTGTTCATACATCATCTCGCTGTGAAAGTATGACTGAAGGAACGAGTGCTCGGTGCGTGGTGACCTTGAGCAAGGCTGCTAATGTTTTTAATCCCACTGCGCAGCGATGGCGGCAATCCTTATCTGCCTCGCAGAACGACAGAACGTTTCCTCTGTGTAAAGTAATGGGCCACATTTAACCATATGCTGTGTAACCTTTGTTAAAGAGATTCATTTCATTCTGGAAAAGACGAAAAACCCTTTATCATTCACCTTAGTATACCCCCATATGATATGCAGGAATTCTTTTTGTTTCCATTATTTCACCAACAGGCAATAATTCTTGATAGAACAACAATTCATATAGTATTATAGAGCCCCAGTAGAATATTTCATCAATGAATAGGATCCAAACAGATCTGATCAGCACTCTATTCAAACAAAACATTTCACACACAAACAAAACAATAAAATAAAAATAAAAGTTTGTTAGGCTTAATTATATGTTGCATATTGCATATAATAATAATAATAATAATAATGCTTGTTGTACAGTATATATACTATACATACATTTATATATATATTTAAAACAATTTTGGCAAGTAATATTTTTGTGGAAACCGTGATATACTCTCATAAGATAAAGATAAATAAATTAATATTTTTATTCAGCAGGTACACATTACATACAAAAGTGACAGTAAAAACATTTATAACGTTACAAAAGATTTGTGCTTTCAAATAAATGCTGTTCTTTTGAATTTTCTATTCATTAAAGAATTCCGTTTGCACAAAAATATCAAGCAACACAACAAAATGATTTCTTTAATTAATTTAATAAAAAAATATGCAATGGCTGCTGACAATTCAGCTTTGCCATCAGGAATAAATTATTACCGTTTAATCAAATAAATGCAGACTTGGTTAGCAAAGACTTTTCAATTTTTTTCTTCTTTCAATTGTTTTTTGTGTTACTGCTTTTTATTATAATAATACATAATTTAGTTTGCAAATGACACTTGATATATTGATATTTTTACATTTACATTTACAAGTGTTCAAATACTTTTTGGGGGCCACTCTATGTTTGTGCATATCCAGCAAGACATTATTGAAAGTATACTTAAGAATTATGTTTGTACAACATGCACACTGCTCCACACAGCTCAAGAAAGAAGAGAACTTTTGTTTCCACGACTTTGACACCTGTCACAAACATATTACAGAGGCACTTGTACTCAACTGTCTTGCAATTGGGTAAAAAAGCTGCAGGTTCACGGCTTGGATCTTGTGGTTACTGAGCCCTTACCAGTTCTACACACCATCCCCACTATATCCTACAGCTAATAATAGAGACAAAATCCAGAGAAAGTGAACAAGAAGAGAAAGGGAGAGTAGAACATTAAATGGCCCTTTATACGCCTGACCTCTCTGCTGATCCCACTGAAACAGACTATTACTCTCATAATGACACTATTACTCTGATAAGGCCGTAATGACTGATGTGCATTCACTGCTCATTCCGCTTTAATTTGCTCTGCAGGAATCTAAATTTCACCATTCGCTCTCACAGACATCAATCGATATTCTCATCTGATCTGCGGATCGACAGAATCTCTACATCTAAGCCTCTGAATCATAATCGGTTTTGGGCTTGTGAGAAATGTAGACGCTTTAAACGTACATTCCGAACACCTTTTAACAAATGTAACAACACTGAGCAAAACCTGATGTTGTGCTTCACTTGTTTATTTTTCAATTCAACTTTTTACTCCAATTATGTAATTTGTAATAAACAAAAACCAAATACTGTGAGAAAAAAAATTCACAAGTGGCATATCTGTACATTCTGAGTTTCTATATTCAAACATTTATCAATGATGCACAAAAAAAAAAAAAAAGATTTTCAAAGTGACTTTGGCACTTTTAATTGAAGTTAATAATCATTATCGGAGAAAATGTCTCATAATTAGACTCAGAGGAAACATTAAACTGAGCAATTGATGGAGAAGGGCCTTGTCTAGACTGGCGACCAAGAAGATGATGGTCACTCTAGCTGAGCTCCATGAACATATATTCAGACAGCAGGAGAAATCTACATAAGGACAAACACCACTGCAACACTCCACCAATCTGGGCTTTATGCCGGTGTTGCCAAACTCAATCCTCTCCTCAGTGAAGACACATGAAAACCCACTTGGAATTTGCAAACAAAGTGACTTTGGCACTTTTAATTGAAGTTAATAATCATTATCGGAGAAAATGTCTCATAATTAGACTCAGAGGAAACATTACATTTACTGAACACATGCCCCAATGCAAAAATACAATAAAACAATTCACCCTCTTGGCTAGAGGATCAATAAACATTATCACCAAAATCAAATATGAACTGGTAATGAAATAGATCAGATCTGTCCCTCAAACCATTATTATGAATTATTTATAAGCCTTCAAAAGACTCTCATGTTTAAAAACATTCTTTTAAGCATGAATCTGACAAATATGAATGAGCTTTTATGAATATTAGGATTAAAAAAAGAACATTTTGCCAGTGGGGTAAGAAAAGTAAACTTAATATCTTGTGCAATTTTGCCTTTCAAGTATACAGTCGTTCAAAAGTTTGTAGTCGATACGATTTTTGAAATGTTTTTGAAATAAGTGTCTTATTCTCACCACAACTCCATTTATTTGATCAAAATACAGTAAAAACTGTGAAATATTATAACAATTTAAATTAAGTCATATATTTAAAAAAAAAAAGTAATTTATTTTTTATGATGGCAAAGCTCAATTTTCATTAGCCATTTGGTGTCACATGATCCTTCAGAAATCATTCTAATATGCTGATTTGATGCTCTAGAACAGGGCTGTCCAAACTCCGAAACTCAATCCTCTCCTCAGTGAAGACACATGAAAACCCACTTGGAATTTGCAAAACAGCACCTAAAGGACCCTCAGACTGTGAGAAACAAGATTCTCTGGTCTGATGAAGCTCAGTTCCAATCATCATGTTTGAAGGAAACCAGCTCTGCTCATCACCTGCAGAGTACCATCCCAAAAGTAAAGTGTGCTGGTAGCAGCCTCATGCTGTGGGGCTGTTTTTCAGCGGCAGGGACTGAGGGACTCGTCAGAGTAGAAGAAAAGCTCAATGCACCAAAATATAGAGATAGCCTTAATGAAAACCCAGTCCAGAGCATTCAGAACCTCAGACTGGGCAGAAGGTTCACCTTCCAACAGGACAATGACCCTAAGCACACAGCAAGAGTGGCTTAGGGCCTATTTACACCTGGTCACGTCATGCGTTTTTCGCTGATCGGATATCTATCTGATTTGTTAAAACGTTTCCATTTACACTTGACCACATAAATGTGCCTTCGCAAAAATAATATAAATCCGGTCTTCAATTCCCACGCTATTTGCAAATTTGACGGAGTTCACGTTAGCGAAAGCAACAGATAAGCGCTGCATTTTATTCATTATCAGCTAATTTCAAGATCAAAGACCGCAACAGGAGAGAGCGCGGCCTTAGCACTGGAAAGATAGGTTAGTCTCACTACTTTTAATGAAGATGATTGTGTGTTGAGCGTCTGCGACTTACTTTCTTTCATTTGTGGCAGTTTGCGCGTCGGCTTGCTGAAGAGCTACTCATCCGCGGTGATGCATGTTGCATTAGCGCTGTCATATCTGACTATAACATGCCATATAGCCTAAAAACGCTCTAACACGTTTATTATTTTAATATTTTGGGAGGAGTCAAATTTGCATGTGTGGTTTCAACAACCAGATGCATTTACACTTGTCCAGTTTCATCTGGAATGCGGCCCAGACCACCTCCTGAAGTGGTTTGAGAGATCAGATTTATATCCATCTCGAATGCGTTTCAGAGGGCATTTACACCTGGTCTTTTCACGATCGGATAGCTATCCGATCACTGATCAGAGAAAACGCATGAAGTGACCAGGTGTAAACAGGCCCTTATATACAACTCTGTGAATGTACTTGAGTGGCCCAGCCACAGCCTGGGCTTGAACCCAATCAAATACATGTATTTCTGGAGAAACCTGAAAATGTGCGTCTGCCCCCATCCAACCTGACAGAGCTTGAGAGGTGAAGAGGCGCGAAGAAGAAGAATGGCAGATAATTGCCAAATGATGATGATCAAAGCTTGTCACATCATACGCAAAAAGATTTGAGGCTGTAATTGGTGCCAAAGGTTCTTCAACAAAGTATTGAGCAAAGGCTGTGAATACTTATGTACATGTGATTTTTTTCCCCTTTTCTTTTTTTATTTTTTTTTAATTTGCAAAGATTTCAAACAAACTTCTTTCACATTGTCATTATAGGGTATTGTTTGTAGAATTTTGAGGAAAATGGATTAAACTCATTATTTTGGAATAAGGCTGTAACATAACAAAATGTGGAAAAAGTGAAGCGCTGTGAATACTTTCCGGATGCACTCTATACTGTACATATACATATATGTGTAAGCTGTGTAAAATGATTATGCAATTAAAAGTCAGAGGAGATATAAAGTGTTAGTGATTTTGTGTGTTAATACTAAGTAAAAGGTTAGCATAAATGCAGCTCTCAGAATTCCCGGAAAATGTAATTAAATAGAGCCAAATTAACAGACTGCAGCCATTTCTCACAGTCAGATTTAAGACAGTGTTTTTTTACAATTACCACTAAATTAGACTTATGCAACCCAGACAGCGAAGTAGCAGGGAAGGAGGGTGGAATGGAGAGAAAAAGAGCATAATGAATGAGTTGAGTGTTTTCTGAAGTATAGTGGCAGAGGGATTCCTCCATAAGCTGTAAATCCAATTAGTGACACTCTTCCTGTGGGCTGCGGTGTGAGCATGCTGCATTGGCACTGTTGTAAATTCTTCCTTAATTTCACACTTACTTCCTTGAGCTTTGTGCGTTCTGCTCTACTGAACTGCTCGCATCATCATGGTAATCTGCAGCGAGCAGCTGTACACACCGCCGCCAATGGTGCTCGCTCACACGCACACACACACAGACGGATACTGTGTCCGAATATGCATACTTTCCAACACTGTGACAGAATGCAAAACAGAGTATGTCAAATGAGTATGACTTTAGAAAACACAGTAGTCATGATACTGGATGACGTACTGCATGTCCTTATATTCTATGGCCATTTTCACATTTAGTTCAAAGTTAGGTTTGTTTTCTTGCTTATTTTGGGATCATGTAGGCACTAAATGTACCAAAACAATTGGACAGAAACCACCCTGAAGAGATAAAGGTGCGTGGTAATGCTATTTTACAGAAGCAGTCTTAAAGGTGCAGTACCCCCCCGCCCCCCCCAAAGGGGTAACATTATATTAGGAGTATGTTATCTCACTTTGCAGACACATTTATGTAGCCGACGCTTGAAACGAGAGGTGGAGACGTTTTAGACGTTCCAAGTTTATAAGGCGTGCAAATGAATGCCTCTTAATCATAGTTGAAGCTAACGAAAAATAATAATAAATGGCTAAATGTGTGTTTTGGTGCTTGGTCCGATCCACTTTTCAACAGCATTTTTCAAAAATCGCTTACTGCACGAGGGATAGTTCACCGAAAAATTACAATTCTGTCATCATTTACTCACCCTCATGTTGTTCCAAACCTGTTGAGTTTCTTTCTTCTGCTGAACACAAAAATATATTTCGAAAAATGTGCCAGCAAAATAGTTGACGGTAGATGACGTCAGCTGTTTGGTTACAAACATTCTTCAAAATATCTTATTTTATGCTCAACCGAAGAAAATAATCTAATACAGGTTTAGAAAAATGAAAACTCTGTCATCATTTACTGACTCTCATGTTGTTCCAAACCAATGAAGGGATGGAGGTTTCATTAAAAATATCTTAATGTGTGTTTTGAAAATACGGTCTGATTTTCGTATGCAATTTATCATTTCTAACTAATTCATAAAAAATGGCAGATGGGCTGAATGAAAATGCAACATTTCTCTGTTAGTAGGTGGCGCACTTAGACAAGCAGAAATACTCAGAGTTACCCCGGTACACAAATGCTGCACAACGTTTTGTTGTTGACATTCACTTGTAACTGAGAAGAATGTTGTTAATGTAATGTAGTTAAACCGTATTTACTTGTTTTCAAACCATTGAGATTTTTGTATTCACATGGTGCTTTTAAACTACAAAAAAATGGTTGCATTGACGGCATGCATATGTGTGTCTTAGTCTGAACAGATCCAATAACATAATTAATTCAAATTACAATTTTTACCAAATGTTTTGTAAAAATTCCTAGTTCACGTCAAATTTTTGCACTGAATTTTCATCTTGGTGTGAACAGGCATTTAGAGCTGTTGATACCTTTTGAAATTCAGAAAAGCACTTGCGAACTAGATATTCTGACCAATGAGGGGACACTTTGCTCACATGTGACTTGACGAATTTGGTCATTTTGGAATATTTATTTGTGAAATCATCCCTAAATCATCAGAATTAAGCAAACCAAACTAGTTTGTACAATAAGTGGACACTTTGCTATCCCATAATACCACTCAAACTGTCAGATTCGAAAAATTAGTGTCGTTACCAAAATATTTGCAAAAATCAATGCCAGTATGGTGAATATAGTATGTGTGTACTTTTACTACACCTGCAAATATATTGTTTGTATTGTCAGTTCTTCATGAAAGAACTGGAATTCAGATGCAGTCAGAGAGGTTTAAATTATTAACAGCCCAAAATGATACCCTGAAACAAACTGCTTTAACAGAAAAAGCTGCATTCTCACCAAATACATTCACTCCTACTCACACCTTGTTATTCTGCAAACCAGTGAAGAAACAAAGCTTGATCAGTCCCACTGTAATCATTGAAACTGTCTACACTGTAAGTGTGCATCTTTATGCTCTAGTTTTGTTGTGCTGTGCATCTGGAAACGGTGCTAAACTAGTTAAACTAAATCCAATCAGCAGCTGCATGCAAACGCACACACATACAGTACACACACTAATTTGCAGAGACACCTTCACAAGAATTCTCATTAACACTCTCACTCTGCAGCAGCAGATAAAACTCACTCGCACTTCACTTCTCCGGCTCATTTTTTGTCAGCTACCTCTAAAACATGGTGCATTTTTCATTATCTGAAGAATGAAGGACTTCACTACAGCTCAATGTGCCACTTTTCCTAGAAAAAAACTCATGCTCTGCCATGAGAAAGTGCAAGACCAGCAAAGGATTAGACATACTTGACTTAGTAACATCTTTTTTCACTCCATGGTAATTGTGCATGTAGCAAACCAATAAACTGGCCATGACTAAGAGTGTAAACTGAATCTAGAATTAGATTTCTATAGCCCTTATGTAGCCCCGCCCCTTTTCAGTGCTGTGTTCATTGTCTTGTCTTCCATTTGCATTTCCACAACATGAAGGTAAGGTCATACAAATTTATGAATCAATCGCTCGTTTTAAAATTTTCTCAGTCTACTGACATTATGACATCCGCGTCAAACATTACTATAACTTTCATTAACTCTACACTAATAAATATCACTTCACCAGATAATTACTCTTCAACAGTGATGCTATAGAGCTACCGCAAAAACTAAAGTTCAAGGACAAAACTCGCATAAGGTCTATAAGATATAAAGATTGCAGTGAGATAAGTCACAGATGACTCTTGCAAAGTCTATGAAGGTCATATTTCTCCTCAAAATAATAATACAAAAAGTGTAACATTTGATTTAGTTTAAACATAAATTAACCTTATTTTATAACCTTTAAAAAAATTCTGTCTTTTCACACAAATTTGACATTATTTTTGCACCAAAGTCTCATTATTGTAACACACAAAAATAAATCTAAGTTGTATTTATACACCACGGACTTATTTGTTGTACTCTTTTTAATTTACATTTATTTAAAATTAAACTAAAATGTATTAATGTGAATTTGAACTAGACAAATAGTATAGATAATGGATAAATAAATAAACCATTCATCATGGTAACAAGAATGTCAAATTTAAAAAAGCTTAATGGTTAAATATGTTTATGAGATTCATCCTAAAAGTGTTTCAGGACATGGTTCCTGAGAAGATGCTATTTGCAATCATTATGAATACTGAAACATCTGGAAACTCTCATTATAGAGTTTGACTTAAAAAAAAAAACATGATGTAAAAAAGCTGAGCGTTAATGACCACCTCAATGACAGCGGCAAACCCTGGAGGTCAAATGAGCTGCTGTCTGATGCTTTGATGGACAGCTGAGGGATAGCACAGTTCATGGCTTTGCAGGCACAGACCCGGTCAGCTGCTTATGATATTGACAGATTCACGCATGAAACCAGAGCATGCAGAAAAAAGAAAACAGTTACAGTTAATTAGAAGGTGAGACAGATGATTGACTTTAAACAACATCTCATTAAGTGTTTGCACCAGATTTACCAGCATTCTTGAAAAGCACACATACAAACTCACTCCCCTCCTTTTGTTTTTGACGTCTAGAGGAAGGATTTTACTCAAATTATCCCCGTTTTGCATAAATCATGCTCATAGAGCATGGATAATAAGCTCTGACAGTTTCGGGCCCATTATGCTCAGGGTTCGTGTGGGAGTTTTCAGCAATTCTGGTGTGAGCCGAGTTATTATCATCAATGAAGCCATTCCCACAAGTCTCTCCCTCAACCATGTGGTCAAGTTTTGATTATCGCTCATTGACCAGAGCTCGCCAATTACCCTCAGCAGGCCTTGAACACAGATCCGACCAGAGCACTGCTCAGGTGATTGACTTCATTTAAGGCAGGAGTAGAAGATATTGGATCAGGGAAAACCAATTTGCATCCCTTACTGAAGCACATGAGCTCGTCCTTTATCATATTTGTTCAACATTGACTATCGGACTGTTAAAGAACACTGGATAAATACGTTACTAACATCACTGTCTGATCTAGATGTAAATCTAAATGCTTTTATTTTTGAATGAGAAGTTGATTCATATTTTCATTACAAATTATATTATTACAATTATAATTTAAAGGGAAAGTTGAAGTAATATATGAATGTTTTTGAAAGAAGTCTTTTATGCTCATCAAGGCTGCATTTATTTAATCAAAAATGCAGCAAAAACAGTAATATAGTGAAATATTGTTACAATTTAAAATACTTTTGCATACTTTTATATTTAAAAATGTCAAAAAAAAAAAAAAAAAATGTTTCTTTTCATTTATTCCTGTGATGTTAAAGCTGAATTTTGAGTGGACATTGGATATATTCCTTGTAATTATTAATGTTGAAAACAGTTGTGCTGCTTCATAATATTTTGGGAAAATGTGATAGGCCTACTTTTTTGGTATAAATACAAAGTTCAAAAGAAAAGCATTTATTTGAAATAGAAATGTTAGAAAAATATAAATGTATTTTCTGTCACTTTTTATTGACAGATATTACTCAATTTAATGTGTCTTTGCTGAATAAAAGTATTAATTTCTATACACACACACACACACATATATATATATATGAATTTTGGAATTTCTTAGTGTTTGTATCTTTTTTATTTTCATATCCAATTTTTGTTTTAAATTCAAAAGTCCCAAGATGCTCTGTTTATATCGTTTTCTTCCAGATTTTCAAAGTGGTCTTATATATATATATGAATTTTGGAATTTCTTAGTGTTTGTATCTTTTTTATTTTCATATCCAATTTTTGTTTTAAATTCAAAAGTCCCAGGATGCTCTGTTTATATCGTTTTCTTCCAGATTTTCAAAGTGGTCTTAGACTTTTGGACCCCACTGAGTGTTATGAGTTTCTCTTTATCGCTGTATGAATATTATAAACATTTCTACCTGCATTTCATATAAGAACTTTTACCAGTGTGATACATCAGATCATTGTTCTGTAAATAGACTTTTCATTATTACAGGCGGAGCACTGAAAACTGAAAATTACTGGAGAAAACGGTCCATATTGGACACAAAGGAAACATTTCATTCATCGAACACATGCTAGAATCCAAAAATGCAATAAACCGATCTATCCTCTTGGCTAGAGGATCAATAAACATTATCACCGAAATAATCAAAGATGAATTAGCAATGAAATTGATCAGATTTCTTCCTCAACCCATCTGTTTCTTTGCTATTGGGGCAGCATTCTCCCGGAATCCTTCAACCCTCATGCAAACACATGCAGACTGAAAGCAGAAGACAGATGACAGAAAACAAAACACTATTCTGAATTAATCACAGTAGTAAAATTGTAACACTTCTTGTGTGTTTGACCATAAAATCCTTTTTAACAAACAAAAGCATTGAGCCACATAAAAGTACCAAACCACTACCACTCTCTTTCTTTCATTGCACATCGTCTTGTTTCTGTATTTATTAGCACTGAAAGATGCCAAGAGCTCCAGCTCTAGCTCTGTAGGGAGATACAGCTGGCTGGATACCTTTCATTTGGAAAAACAATAAAACAACCTCTGCTCTCCATAAACGAATCAATACTTTTACTGCTCGCTTCCCTTCGGCTTCATACGTTAAACAACAAACATTTAAATCTCTTTGTGTACAGAAGCTGCCTGTCCTGCAGGATGTAAACACGGAATTCATATGGGATCAGCTGATGGATACATCAGAAGCTGTATGAAATCAATACTGAGCCCTATCAAACTCCCTACACATGTGAGGGGAGTTCAAGAATGACAATCCCATATAATACACCGGCAAGCTTCATCTCCCCTGAGACCTGTCCTCTGGGAATCTCCGTCTCTCCTTCTGTCTGTCTAATTCTTTCTTTGTCTCTCTCCGTTCACAAGAACACATAATACAAAGAAATATGGACATACACAGACATGCTAAAAGCCTTAGAAAATCTATGCATGGATCACCAGGCATTCTGAGCCAGTGCAATGATGGTGCATTTCAAAAATTGCATAAAAAAAAAAAAAAACTCATTTATTATCTGTCACACCATTTAAACCATAATAGCTTTATAGTGTGGACAAAACCCTCCCAGCAGAATAGAGCTTACCAGGTAGTTAGGAGTGAATCCACTTCATCTGACAGTTCATAGATCATGACGGCCTTTTCTACCAGCAGTATGTCATTGTTAATTCTGACAACACCTACAAATCTTTGTTTTTTATAATAGAATGGTGACGATAAGAGGTGTACTACATCAGCACAAAGCTTTTAAAGGAATAGTTCAACTACAAAATTAATTTATATCTTTCAGGAGATGTAGGGCTTGCTTTCTTGTGTAGAACACAAAAGGAGAAGTTTAGCAGAATGTCCAAGCTGCTCATGAAAGTGAAAAAAAAAAACATTTTTAAGTCTTTTTCATACAAATATAGTGTATGGCTGCAGAAAACTTGGAAATGTTGTGCAAAAGGATGCATTTGGACTACTTTTATGGTGCTTTTTGTCCTCTTTGGAGCTTAAAATCTCCAGTCCCCATTTACTTGCATAGTATGAAGAAAAAAAAAAAACAACGTAAACATCCTTCAGAATGTTTCCTTTTGTGCTCCACAGAAGAAAATCAGTCATATATGTTTGAAACAACATGAGTGTGAGTAAATTAAAATTTTCAGAACAAACAAAAAAAAAGACATTAACTGAACTTTCCTTTTTTGGATGAACCATCTCTTTAAAAATATTCACACTCCACGATACAAACACTGGTTTTGTTAATTTATGTGAGTATAAGTGGTCTGGTTGTACTGTACAAGCAACAACATCTCCTGTGTTCAGCAGTGGAGGAGAGTTCTGGAATTGCATTGAAAGCAAACAGAAGAACTGCAGCAGCAGTGCAGGATTTAAACAGACAGACTGTGCGCACAACAGAGAAGTGAGCTGAACTATAGCGATTAGCTATCAATGTCTTTAATGAGGTTAGAACTCACTCTGCTGGACTGGCTCGCCATGCAGACGGAGGGGGACCAGCCTCCGCAGAGTCAGGCTTTTTTTGAGGGGAAGAACACTTACTCATTCCTCTAATCCAGTCTGAGAGACATAATAGCTTTATATCTAACACACACAACTTCAGCCATTCAGAATACCAAAGCAGAATGCATTCAAACTACTTTTAAATAAGCTTGAAAAATGAATGTGTTTCTTTGTTCAGCTACAAAACATAACAGTGAAGAATGCTTTATAAGAATAACAAATCCCACAGTTTCACTCCATATTTGACCCAGACCTAATGGCTTTAGGGCTACAGAGATGTTCTGTTCCCTATGGAGAATCCAAATCAATACTTTTACAACAACCATTCCTGCTGGAAAATGAAAAATAATGTGAGCCTGGCAGGCAGAATATTACATGCAATGGTACTATAGTTTAACCTCATATGACCCAGATATGATTAGAATTTCAAGAATTTACAGTATTTATAGGATAAATGATATAATGCACATCTCAATGGAAGTCTGACTTTCTCCCTTTCAAACACCTTGTTTAATTGTTGGCAGCTAAACATGGAGTGCAGCAAGCCATCCATGACGGCAGGGCACTGAAGCCAGCAGGAGATAATAACTCAGTACCAGCAGGACAGAATATAGTGGGGCAGTCAGCTAAAAGCAGATCACCACAAAAACAAAACCAGAAAATATACTGCTGTTTGAAGCACACGCAACAACATTTAAAGTGCATAGCTGATTGGGGAAAAAATAGCATTTTCTTCATTTTTTGTAGGATTCAAGCTGGTCTTGAATAGCCCAGGTACTAGATTTAGATCTACTATTCCTAAAATAAGTTATTAAAGGGACGGTTCACAAAAAAATAAAAATTCTGTCATCATTTACTAACTTTCATGACATACCAACCCTGTATGACTTTCTTTCTTCTGCAAAACACAAAAGAAGATATTTTGAAAAGATTTCAAACTGTTTTGTCCATATAATTAAACTTAAAGCCAAAAACACACTGGACTCTATAGGACCCTACTTTCATTGTAAAAAGACATTGTTCAAAATACCTTCTTTTGTTTTCCACAGAAGAAAGTAAGTCATTAAAGGTTTAGATCAACATCAATGTGTGAATTTTCATTTTTGGGTAAACTAGAAGGGATGATGATCATGTTCGAGATGATGATTAAACTATTATTTATTATGTTTATGTAGTATTATTGTATACTATTATAGTATTTATAATTTTATTTTTATATTTTCAATTATAATTTTAATTTAGGTCGTTATTTTTTTTTGGATTTAGCTTTCATATATATACAGTATATATCTCTCTATATATACATCTCTCTCTCTCTCTCTCTCTCTCTATATATATATATAAGTAATTTTAGCACTTCATCTTGAATTTTTTTTTTTTAAAGATTTTTTTAATTACATTTTTTTTTTCAGCTTTATGTCAGCGAACAAAATTTGAGTAGTTTTAGATTTTGTTTACAATAACGACCCTGTTTCAGATTTCTATAGAGGACTAAAAACACTTATAGCAACCACTGATCTGAAATACCAAGTCATGAATTATATGATAAACGAAATCAGGCCAATACAGAACCTGTGTCTGTAGAATGCAAAAACACCTGTCAGATTTAGCTTTAAAACCAGTGCAGAAATTCTGCAGATAACACCTGACTCTATATGCGTGTCACCGCTGAGGTGCAAGGTCACGGCTCACCTGTCTCTCTGCTCTGTGGGCTCTTCTGCTCCTCATCCAACCTCAGGTGGCCCAGCAGATGCTCCAGAACCTTTTCGGGGGTGGCGGGCACGGCAGCGTACCTGTGGGAAACAGAAGAGTCACTGGAGTCTTCCTCTTCGATGGAGGACAGGGAGCGACTGCTGCACCAGCCTTCCTCCTCGCCCTCTTCCTCCGTGCCCTCCTCATCAATGTAACGGAAATACGGCACGTCGAATGTGGGCACAGTAGCTCGGTCGGCGCTGCTGGTATCGGAGGATTCGTCCTCATCCTCGTCTTCCTCCTGTTCCACCAAAGCGGCCGGCATTAACCTGCCGTCCAGGCGCGGGTCCGGGGCCACTGCACGCCTGCTGCCCATGTCAGCATCGGCGCCGACTTACCACATTGACCTGGAGGATTCGAGGAGACTTCGTGCAACAGCCTGACGTCCCCCTCTTTGCGCTCTAGAGCTTCTAGTTTAAGCCAAACGTATCCATAGGAAAGAGCGCACGGCAATGCAGCACATCCTCAGACGAGTATGTGTGTGTGTGTGATTGAGTGCGAGAGAGAATGACTTCGGGGAGATGAGAGATAAAGATAAAAATAAAGTGACAAAGAGGCAGGGCTGGACAGATTACATGCAAGACGGACTGACAAGAGTGAGAAATGAGAGACGAGAGAGAGAAAGGGTGTGTGTGCTCTCAAGCGCCGCTCGCATGCGACTGCTTACCTCCCGGTCCAGGAGGAGGAGGAGGAGGAGGAGGAGGAAGAGGAGGAGGGGGGAGCTCTCGGTGACGTCGTCCTCTGAGGCAGCAGCACCTCGTGGCTCCGCTCTCTCTCCCACACACGGACAAACAGCCTACATCAAACGGCGCTTTTCAATGGGTTCGTTTTATCGTGACCCAAAACAAAGCTACTGTAAGCACTCATGTCTACTGTCTATTTGCTCATTGGAAAGGTGGATTAATTCAACTAATTTAGTTATTTGATATTGCGTAATCATGAGTTGCAATCAGACTATGCTGAAAAGTTGTGAGTGGTGAGCTGGTTTGTTGACTGTATATGTATAATGAAAACATATTTGAACAGGGATAGTCCACCCAAAAATGAACATTATGTCATTATTTACTCACCTTTATATTGCTTCAAATCTAGTTTCCTTCTTCTGTGGAGCACAGAAGAAGATATTTTGAAGAATGTTGGTAATTAAACAGTTTCGGTTCCCATTGACTTCCATTGTATTGACAAAAATAGCGGGAAAGTCAGTGGGAACGGAGACTGTTTGGTTATTAACATTCTTTAAAATGTGTTCAGCAGAAGAAAGAAACGCATTTACATTACATTTACATTTAGTCATTTAGCAGACGCTTTTATCTAAAGCGACTTACAAATGAGGACAATGGAAGCAATCAAAATCAACAAAAAAGCAATGATATGCAAGTGTTATACTAAGTCTCAGTCGGGTTAACGCAGTACACGTAGCAAGGTTATTATTTTTTTTTAATTATATGAAATTAAATAAAAAGAAAACAGATAGAATAGAAAAAGAATAGAGCAAGCTAGTTTTAAAGGCCTTTTTTTGCTTTTGTTAATTGTATAATAAATAAAAAGAAAACAGATATAATACAAAAAGATTAGAGAAGCTAGTGTCAGTTTTTTTTTTTTTAAGAAAACAAGCAGTAAATGAATAGAGTGCAAGTCTAAAAGCTGCTCGGATTGAGTTGGGCAACTCATATAGACTCATACATACTCATACAGATTTGGACTGACATGAGGGTGAGTAAATGAAGATAATTTTCTTTCCTTTTTTTTCCTTTTAAGTCAAGCTCATAAATATATTAAATATGAATGCCATAGCATTAGAACAAAATATTAAACAAACGACCATTTATTTTAAAGAAAGATAGCACAAACATATTTACAATCAAAACATTTCACAAAAAAGGTCTTAAACTATTTTTTTTTTTTAAGTATTTAAGGGGTCATGAACTGAGAAACCAAAATTCCCTTGATCTTTTCACATATAAGAGGCCATTGTACTATAAAAAAATGTACGTTTTAGCAGTGGCGGCTCGTGGGTTTTAAAATAGAGGAGGCACACTAATTGTATTGGGCTGGGGATCCCTGCCGATTATTATTATTATTAACATTAAATCGTCCTCCTCCCATTTTCACCTTAAAATTAAGGGGAGGCTGTGCCTCCCCTGCCTCCCCTGACGAGCCGCCACTGCGTTTTAGAACTCAAAACTCTCGTGTTATATTTGAAGGCAGTCTGCCAAAACGACAGCTTTTGGAATGTTCTACTCTATGATGTAATAGTGTAGATAAGCGATACCTCTGCAGAAGAAGATCAATGCCTGCTTCTACATCGCTGCCTGTTTAGCTCCGCCCACCGATTCGCACATGTAGTGTAGATATAGACAAGGGCAACTGCAGGTCTACGCAGAAACCAAACGATAAAGATGGCTTTGTCTTTGCACTGCCTTCCTTCTGATTCCAACATTAGGAAAGAGTGAATGAACTTTAGTTTTAATGAAGATCCAGACCACATCAGTAAGAAATTGGTCCTTTGTTCACTTCATTTTACCGCGGATTCGTTTACAAACAAGGCACAATCCGACGTGGGATTTTCAAAAATATTGAAACTAAAAGACGATGCTGTGCCGACTATGTTGGATCTGACAGTAATGTTGCAACACAAGTGTGAGTAACTGTTTGCATCGTGGTCACTATTGCAGAAAATAGCTTCTATGATGTTTTTTTTATGTAAAAATCTTGATAACATTATAAGTGGACCTCAGAGAACAGTACAAAATAAAAAAGGCAGTTCATGACCCCTTTAAATATAAAGCAATAAAAAATACTGTTAAAAATAAGATTATGACATTTTCACAGCAACATTTGTTTGCAGATGCCATAGACAGAATTACTTTGCAGTGGCTTGTAATTTCATAAAGAACTGCAACATGATACATGATTCAAGATAAACTATTATGTATTATGAAAGAGATTTATAAGAATAATATTCACAACTCTGAATCACCAGAGTAAAATACTGGCTCATCATTTAATGATGTGAGCATCATAATGACAGGCAATAATTTGTCAATAATATGCCAAATATAAATACATAAACAATCCTATTGTCACAATGACAAAAAATATTTATTTTTAATGAAAATAGAATATTCTGTTTCTTGGCCTTAATGAAATATTTATAGATAGCTAGTTAACATTTATTAGTGAGGGTTGCAAAAAATACATTCGGGCCCATGACAATTTGAATACATGCATTTTTAACCGGGGCTTTAGTGTCAAATAGCCTACTTTTAGTGGCCATTGCATATGTATTGTAGGTGTATATGTGTATACAGAATGTGTTTGTGTGTGTATGAAGGAAAGTTTCTGGGAACCAACATTTCACTGTTATTGTCCTGTAAAAGCCCTGTCACTTTGCCCTGTGTGTGTTATCAATCTTACACAGCTCTCTGAACACACTGAAAAACACACATACTGAGAACAAAGGACTCAATCCATCCTATCTCCAATATTCATATACTCTTAAAACTCAACAGACATGTACAAACACAATTCACTACATCAGACATAACCATTGCTGTATATAATTATGTATACAAAATGCTAATTTAGGTGGTCAAACATTGGCTTTACTAGTGCAGACTAAACCATACAAAAGACCCTCATAAACTGTCTGAAATGGAAAGCCAGAAGAAACTTTGATCGTATATTAATTAGGGGTGTAACGGTACACGTATTCGTACCGAACCGTTTCGGTACGGGTCTTTCGGTTCGGCAACTTGTTCAGTAAACCATTTAAAAAAAAAAGTTTTTCCCCCTGCTGTACCGAAATCATACCGAACCGTGACGTTAAAACCGAGGTACGTACCGAACCGTCATATTTGTGTACCGTTACACCCCTAATATTAATACTTAAAAACCACTCTGGACTCTGAACTCCAATAAAGTATAGTATAGTATAACTATAGTTTAGCCAGCATGTGAACTGCTGGCGTGACACTCTGGTGTGTGTAAACATGGGTGTGAACCTCTCACGCCTTCCATAATGCTTCAGCCAACAACATACGGACCAGGATCTCGCCGTCGCTCTACGAAAACATCCTCATTACAATGATACACTAAGAGAAGCGCATTTGAAGTTAGCAGTAATTAATTGATAGATCATTCAGGGTTTGTGTGTGTGTGTGTGTGTGTGTGTGTGTGCGCGTTTTAATGAGCTGATTTTAATGCTCTCTGTCCCCAGACCACAGCAAACAGCACATCAGTCAATGTGGCGCGTGTGCGGCCGTAATTAGGCAGACAGACAGGCTGGAAGGACCAGCACTTTTCTGCTCTAATTGCCCATTGCACTGAAGCATTGAGAGACCTTCAGTAATCTTGCACGCGCGCACACACACACACACACACACACACACACACACGTGCATGTGCACACTGCAACCCCCACACACACTCGTGATGATCAGCACAAACTGCATTAAAACAGCCACAATCTCAGGCTCATCTCCCCAGGCAGAAGTTTCTGCTTGGCTTTGGCCAGGCAAAAATCTCCATTAATGGCAGCGTATCATAAACAAGTCCTGCCCATATATCTAGACTCCAGGGGAGGAAATCTGAACGTTTAAGTAGTGGCAGAGGAGCATTACATAGGATTGAAAAGTGGCATTTAGTGGCATTAAGATGTGCTAAGGCTTTCGCTGGAAGTGAAGTGAAAACTTCTGGGCTGTTAAAATGCCACCTTCTTCAGCTATAATGGCATCAGTGCGGGCTGGAGGCAAACTCGAATGAGCTACACCTGTTTAATGCAAGAATCTATTTGTGTCTTTTATTCTACCCACAGAGTATCCATTTGCATGCATTTTTTTTGAATGGGTACAAGTGGCAGTGGATTTGATGTCAGAGGCAAAATAAGATACGACCAAATGAAAATTAAAAACGTAGGAGTTTTCATCATAAAGGTGCAGTCACACTGCATCTATTGTTAATAATGTAGATGTAAGAAGAAGCACAGGTCACACAGAAGTCACTTTCAAACCAAGCAGCTTTCTGTTGGTCAATGCGGCAGGCAAATTCACTGACCAACTGAATCAGTTGCAAAGTCTGTGTGGGAAAGTCTTTCGTCCTCATGCAAAATTCCAAATTACATAGATTCCTATTGAAGTTACTGTATTTCACCAGTGGAAAAATTGCAGAGCAATAGTAAATGTAAAGGCACATTTTAGTCTTGTGATACCAATTTTGCTTAGCAAATTCCAAATTCATTTTACATTTCATATTGTTTGAAGGCATATTCAAAGATGTCAGGGTGAAACAACTGTCCTGAAGAAAATTATATCAATTTATAAAACCTTTCTCCAAATCGAAGTCATATGGTATGACCAATAAAAAAAAATAAAAATAAAATAAAATAAAATAAAAGAACATTAAAAAGGAAATGAGAGGACACCTGCAGACCCTCAATACTGTGTGTCTTAAAATATAAGATAATTTGACCTTTTTATGACAAGGCAAGGTTACTTCAGGTTGTAATATGCCAAATGCCAAAAAGTAATGATATTATTTTGAAAGTCATTCTAATAATGTCAAAATTAAAGGGATAGTTCACCCAAAAATGAAACTTTTGTCATCATTTACTCACCCTCAAGTCGTTCCAAACCTGTATGAGGTTCTTTCTTATGTTGAACATAAAAGTAGATATTTTGAAGAATGTTGGTAATCGAACAGTTGATGGTCCCCATTGACTTCCATAGTATTTCT
>NW_015539887.1:1592529-1598708 GCF_001515605.1 Sinocyclocheilus anshuiensis
CTTATACAGGTTTGGAACGACATGAGGGTGAGTAAATGATGACAAAAGTTTCATTTTTGGGTGAACTATTCTTTTAAGATGTGTACACTCACATGTATTCAAAGTTTAAAGGGTTAGTTCACCCACAAATGGAAATTAGCCCATGTTTTAATTAGAGCCCGACCGATATGGGTTTTTCGGGGCTGATACCGAAGTACACAAAAAAGCTACTCAATTACAGTAACGCAAGCAAACGTAATTCGTTACTTTCCACCTCTGCATATCTCACAGGCGCGCGCTGCACATACGTCCTACGTCGTCCACCCGGAATAGCTTGCATGTATGACAGTTAGTAGAAATGAGAGAAAAGTGTTTATAACGTTTTAAATATGGATATTTTTCTTATAAAAACGCATTGATTCGCTACAGGAGGCCTTTATTCACCCCATGGAGCTGTGTGAGGCACATTTTTTATGGATGGATGCGCATTATTTTACTTCTTTTGGACTGTTGAAAAAAAAAAAACACCCGCCTATAGTGCCATTATAAAGCTTGGAAGAGCAAGGGCAATTTTTAATATAACTCCGATTGGATTCGTCTGAAAGAAGAAAGTCATATACATCTAGGATGCCTTGAGGGTGAGTAAAACGTGGGCTAATTTTCATTTTTGGGTGAACTAAAATGATACCCTTTAAAGAATTATTATTACTTTTTACTTTATGGTTACACCAAATGACATCAAACTTTTCTTGAGGATGGTATAAAAGAAACCAACATGAATACAAATACTACGTAGTACACAAGAATGTATACAATTTCAAACTAGATTATCTCTTTACCATTGGTACTCTTTTTTTTGTCACTGACCCATACCATATAAGGACAGTAAACTTTTTCACCAACAACAAACATGCAAACATTTTTGGAAGTTGAATTTAAAATCCAGTTGACTCGGAAAGTTAAGAAGGCAAGTGCTGGGTACAGGAACCATTAAACAGCAAAATCTCACTGGACTATAGACTGCAAGTGTCATATTCATATATTGATGACCAGTTCTGTGATTATACAGGGGCCGCTCTTATTTCAAGCTTCAGTCGAAAGCAACAAAACGAAAGTATGAGAGGGTTAGATGATTATAACGCATTTATTAAAGCCACTGTTCTCAAAGACTGTCACAAGACAACATATGTGTGACATTACCCTGGAGGTGCATTTGTTTTATGCTGTCACTTCAGACTTTTGCTTTGAAACATTAAGCAACAAAAGCCCCTGAGATCAGATATATTCATATTCTCGATAGTCTGTGGATGCTTGTGCCAAAAGGAGGTATTTCTATTCAATGAATTATTGATTCTGTGGCCATAGCTATCTATCTATCTGAGCCACACTGTAATACATTATTATACAATATAAGCCATTTTAAATATTACAAGGACAAACTGTCTAGAGGAAAAAGGGAAGCTTAAAATTGCCTTTATACCTTTGAACAACTTTGTTACATCGATCCATTTCTTAAATTTCCGTTATTACGTTTTGAAAAATCTAGGTCTACACACTCTTTCAAAATGAAAAAAGAAATTAAAAACACTGCAAAAACAATTATGGAAACTTGCATGAGTACAGTTATGTAAACTGCAAATGCTTCAGTCACTGAAACAAGGAGCAGAAGCTTCTGGAACAGTGCTGTGTTTATGTAAGTGACAAAAAGACAATGTGATATTTTAAATAAGTTCCTGGCCTGTTGACATTACTTTGCGAAGGCTTCCATAATTCCTACTGGAATAAACAAAAAAGACATACTTTTTCATATATCTCATTTAAAGCTCCTAGGGCTACATGGATATAGGATACAGATCTATAACCAAACCCACAACAAATAGATTAAAGCATAACAAAAAAACAATAACAAGAGTTATTCTTCATTAAAAATACATTATGTGTGTGCCTAGGAAACAGACCCACAGTATCTTGCTGATAAAAAAAAAAAACAGAATAATATTTACTTAAATTCATGCATTTGGTTCCCTACAAAACCAACACATAAACTAACTTACAGAGCAGAACACTAAAAGCATATATTCTACTTCAAGCCTTTAGTTTACTCTATCCAAGTCCTTGCCATTGCAAATAGGCTCCACATACTATTAAACACAAAAGATTACATCACTGAGGCCATGAGTGAAAGCAGAGCACAAGCAAAATGTGTGGTATGCACTTGTAAAAGGGTTTCTTAATCCAACAGCAGACCTCTTCTCTCTGTACAACATCTTTACTCTCATCCCGTCTTTGTCCTCTCAGCTGTCTGCTGTGTTAAGGCATGTTCATGCCAAGTCTAAAGCGACTAAACGACATGCGTAAAATATTCAGAAACTATTTTTTACACCAAAACGGTTCAGTTTCACGCGAAGTCTGATGCTGAATTTTTTATCTGAAAACAACTATTAGAATGAACTGTTCAGCTTACAAACAAATGCATAATTTAACCATGAATCAGAATAAAACAAACTAACAAACGAAAAGATGGATCATATGGTATGCCATTTTAGAAGTGGAGTGAATAGATCATTTCATCACTTCATTCATGGGTCGCACCATCTATCTAATATTTATATCACATGAATATTAAACTATGCAGAAATTTCTTTACTAAGATCTACTTAAAACAAATCTTAAAATCTCTTAAAATGTAATTTTGCTTCTCAAGCATTTTTTTCTTGTTTTAATGATGTATAGGTACATTTTTACTAGAAAACATGGAGGAAATATTGTTTTAAGCACTTCATTTTTTATGCAGGGTGATTTTTTAGGTTTCAAACAAGTGAACAATGTTCAAAAACAAAGCATTGACATTTTTATTTATTCATTCGGTATAAATCATTAGCAAGTAATGGTTTTAAATATAAGTTCTTTTTTAATTACATTTACAAAGAGTTACAAAAAATACAAATAGCATTACAAATAAAGATGTTAAGTTATCACTATATTATTTTTATCTTTATTTGCATCTCTTTGTAAAAGTAATTTAAAAAAATCAGTGTAATCATCTTCTTGTCACATTAATAAAATATTTTTAATAATACAGAGTGAATCCAGCCAATCCTGACAGCTGAAAACTCCTGAGGCCCAGCCTCAAATACTGTGACATTTTCTGAAACTCAAAAAATATTTGGATCAAAGGATTTTGAATATGACAATACATGACGACAAGAAGTGGCTTGTCTTAAATAAATTTTCCTTATGATGGTTATAATTCAAATTAAGGACAGTTCTACTTTTGTTTCAGAAAGGTCAAAGAAATATGCCACCCAGTGCAAGAGGAATGACTGCCTGCGGCAACCTTATGGCGCTCACGTCAACTCTTCCTGTCATTGTGAGTGGCGGCCCACTATCAGGAAGAGGCGAACCGGGGCTATTGTGGGATCAATCAATCAGAGACTAGCATGAGATTGGTGCCCTTTTTGGCTTTAGAAAGTTTCTCCTGCACTATAGCTTCAGATCTGAATACAGATTCCCTGAAAAAAAGTGACATCAAACAATGACTTTTCATTTAAATAAAGATAATATCAACATGTAAGGGTGTTGCTTCATAAATCACAACAATAGGGTTATTATAATAATAATTTTTCTAAACAAATACACACACAGCAAATCCTCAGTCAAATGCTGCCCAACAGACTAAACCAGCATGCAAGATACTGAACATACATAACATTATGTTTTCATAACATACGTTTGATTTTTATGTATTTTATGTCTATTCATGTTTGTTTATTTTATTAACATTTTAGAAAGTTTTTACCAAAATATTCCAAGATCTTCCTTATTTTATTTTGTTTTATTTTTTCATTGTATTTCATTTTTGCTACTTTTTGAATGCAATTATTATTATTTTTTTGTAGTTTTATTTTCCCCTTGTCACAGACCCAGATTTTCAATCTTAAAATATTACAAACCATTAAAAATCATTTTCATTATTTAAAAAAAGAAGGAATAATCTAAAGAAAGAGTGAAATAAACATAAAACATTTCAATATTTACCATGCAAAAATTACTTATATAATAATTTGGCATAATCTGGCATAATTTCCACCAGGACCTACAATTTAGCCACTAATAAAGTTTTTGTCAAATAAAAAAAAATATATATTATTATTATTAATTTGTGTGTGTTTAAATTTGTGGATATATAAAATGCTATCTATGAAATTAGACTTGGCTAAACAAATCAGCCAGGTATTTTATTCTAAAATGTCCATTCTCAAATTGGAAACATACTGTGTCAGAAATGACATTTGTTGGTTCAGGAAAATAAAGCCCTGTTTTTGAAGAAACAACCAATAATTATACTGTATATGTGGATCGCCACATACATGACTGTTATTTTGCACCTC
The DNA here is from genome assembly GCF_001515605.1 of Sinocyclocheilus anshuiensis. NCBI lineage: Eukaryota > Metazoa > Chordata > Actinopteri > Cypriniformes > Cyprinidae > Sinocyclocheilus > Sinocyclocheilus anshuiensis. The sequence continues at coordinate 1,596,900 of NW_015539887.1, forward strand.
ACCTCAGCAGGCCTTTCGGTAGCTCTGAGCGGGCTGTGTAGAAGGCGGCATCCGTCCTTGGCCAGTCTCTGGACCATCTCCAATCGGCTGATATCCTCTCGATCGCGTGTAGCAGTTCCAGGGCCCTGCTGCAGTGCAGGGGACACAGAAAACACATACCTCAGGCCACAGTCCCAAGCCATGAGACTGCAACACACGCGAGCAGCGAGCTCTCAAAGTCACTGAGAGTTTGACAGCCCGTCTCGCTGTCTTTGCTCAGGTGAGACTGAGAGCCCCTGACTGTGAGGTAGCTGAGATGGTCACGCTAGTCCTGAGGGTTTAGTGAGCTCCAGACACTTGTGGCCGGTCAGGAGGAAAGCTTCAAAAAGTGAAGCCTTAGAGACAGTGTTGCCTGAGGGGGAGAGTGAACCTGACTTTTCTCTTTCCTTTGCCGCTCTCTATCTTTCTCTCTCTCTTGCTCTTACGCACATAGCCAGGGTGGGGGCGACCAGGAAACATCTGGCAGTCCCTCCAATCCTGAATAGGAAGTATTGCAATCTCCAGAAAACAGGAGAAAGGCCAGCATGGGGTCTAAGAGAGCAGGTTACTGATGGGTTTACCCATCATGTGAACTAAAATGCTATACAATATGTGCACAAGTGATTCATAAGGTCAAGTGCCGTCCAAATATTATATGAGGCAATGACAAATAAGAGTGTGCACAATAAAGAAAGTGAAAAATTGTCTGAAAATCTGTTAAACCACATGTACAAGTTTTTGAAATGAACTCTTAGTATGTTTGTTGGTTTTATATGATTTTGAAAAAAAAAAAAGGTTTATAATTTTCAATAAAAGTTTCAATGTAGTGATGCTATAAAGGTCATGCGACGTGACCAAGTAAAGTAATAACATTTTGTGATTAAGGATAAAAAAGTTTTCAAATACATTTTTCACAAGACATTTTTTTAACAAATACTATGAATTAGTAATACATAAATACAATTAACTTTTTTACGAGTCACACCAAATTACATTTTACAATATGAACTAATTTTGCCTGATCATAAAAAGGTCAAATCATCTGATATTTTAAGAAACTTCCTGACCTTTACACAAAATCATGAGAATCTGGTGAATGTCTTTATGATATAATTTCCTGTTTTATTTTTTTTTCTGCATGTTGGTTGAACCATCTGATTTGTCTTTTGCATCATATGATATTCATATTGTGGGCAAAAGTTTTTCATATATTGTGCTTGTGCAGCAGTTCTGGTAAAATATTTAAAATAATAATAATAAATGGTTAAGTCAAATTCCTTTTCTTTTCAAGGTGTTTAAGAATTTATTTATTAATTTATTTATTTTTAGTTGGGCAAATAAGAGTGATTTCAATTGTAATTAGTGACTAGTGATTAATTAGAGTTAGTATAGTATTATGCCTTTTAAATATATTTTCTACACACACACACATACATATATATATATATATATATATATATATATATTAGGGGTTGAACGACTTCTGATTTTTTGAAGTCGACTTTTATGTGATGAAAGTGGAGTCGAAGTCGACTAGTCGCTGATGACGTCATTAATGAACAAATAAGTCTGGAGCTGTGACAAACACCTTGTGCACAGCTATGGCATATGACACAGCACTGCCCACATGGCTGTTGCTCCTATAACAGCTTTTTTATCAGTTCTTTTGTCTTTATATTCGCTATAAGTCGTTATATTTCTCACAGATTTCTGCTCATTTTAAATCAGATACAGATAAAGCAGCACAGTAAAGATTACATTAATATGAATGCATTAGTGAGAGCGATTGCG
>NW_015539887.1:1599072-1601878 GCF_001515605.1 Sinocyclocheilus anshuiensis
AAGCAACATCTGCAAACAAATTATCCAATTTCTCACTAAGCTTTTTTGCAATTCATGATATGGTGATTTTATACATAATATATAAAGTCAGTTCCCTTCAAAACTACTGAATAAAACACAGATCAGCCAAATGCACATAAAATAGAAAAACCTACAAAACGTACTAAATAGTAGTATATCACTAAATGCAGTACTAAATGCACTAAATGCTCCATTTACACACAATGGCAAATACCACACGTCCAGGGAAGAAACCTGTGACCTCATTCTCTGAAGTTAGAGAAGGAGAGAGGAATTTGTCCTGAACACACTCACGTATTTCCATATCAACTCAGCTGGCTATATAAGGAATCAAACCTCATGCTGGACAAATTCGATACAAGCAAAATCCCTGACATTCTTCAGCACTGCAGTGTAGCGATGAATATAGAAAACAATGGACGGTTAGATTGAACTTTACTAATTGCATAAAACTGATCAGAGGGAATTACCAGAAAAAGGCAAAATGATAAGCTATTGAGATACCCAACCATGACAAAACAAATGTCCATGGGAACTCTCAAATACAATCAGGCTAAAAGAGCATTGTCTTTCATTAGAGACATAAAAAGACAGGAAATCACTTCACACTGTATCTCAAAAAACTAACCACAGTTTACAGCAGCAGTCTTCAAGGTGGGTCATGACACAAAAATTGGTTGTAGGCATGTTCTGACAGGGTCAAACACAGTGCTGAATTTAACTAACAATCACTAATCATTAAAACTAATAGACCTAATCATGCATAGTTAGACATAATTTAGTTACTTCTTTCAGTTAAATAAGTGCATAATTTTAAGTAAATAAGTGAAGAAGAAAAAAACCACTAGCCATAATTTCTTTATCCCAGTGGTTCACAATAGGCCTATATTTGTTAAAATCATTCAGTTTTCCAGTCTACATGATGTTTTGTGTCATTACAAGCGTGTAGAGATCTGAACTGAGCATTTTTTTTGTGTCCTCAAAAAAAAAAAAGGGCAGACTGATATATAATGTTGGTCAATATATCAGTATGGGCTTAAAAACAAACAATTATTGGTTATAGCAGCCAAAAATCTGTGCCGTTTTCCTATTCAGCCCATGTCATATTAATAATTTTGAATATTTTTGGATCTAAGCAGTTTGTGGTAATACTACTACATGTCAGTGTTTGATTTTAAAGTCATTTTGTTTACATTTGTACGATAAACAATTTTGGTGTTGGGTCGCCGCTTTAAGCAAACAATTTGAAACAAAACTGTTTGCGAAACACCGGTTTATTGTATTCTGACAAGATGGTGTATATGTTACAATCTGTACAGCGCTGCCTTTGAAACATTATTTGTCCTTGTGAAGCTCTGCTATTTTGTTGTCTTGATCACAGTCCCGTCAGATGTGCTGCAGTGAACCATCAGCTATTACACCGCACTGTGGAAAAGCTGAGAACCTCACAGTCAGGCACAAGGCTCTGTCCTGACACAGTATAGAGTATCCATCTATCTCCAATCACAGGCTCTTTCTCTTTCTGCCAGTTCAAGGGCTTTCTACTGATGACTGAGCTGCGGGAAAGCGGTGCTCAATCAGGGGACAAATGGACAGCCCCGGACAACCTGGACAGCTGTTGAGCTCAGCAAAACATACATGCAGACCAGCACATACACACACTGTCAATGTTAAGCCTGTTGCCTTGGAATCTGTTTTCTCATTACCTTGCACACAGCAGGACTGGGAGAGGATCCTGGGGTGCTGGTATTGTGCTGTGGTCTGCTCTCCTCCATCACTGGAAAACAAGAAATTTACAGCTGAGAACCAGTGGAGTGTGATGGACTGTCTGGCTTTGTGCTTTTCTTTGGAGCAATATAGATTTATATTCCAGTTCATGTGGAACGCCATCTTACACTATTAACAAACACAACATTACTATAATTTTATGGTATGTTTATACTATGGTAACTCTTAAAAACAGGGTTTCATTTGATACAGGATTATTATCGTTAACTAAAACCATAAAAAAAAAAAATGTGTTACTTGAAACAAAATAAACATTAACAGAAAAAAAAAATACATATAGTTGCCAAGATTTCTCATTTTCAATTAGTTTAACTATTAAAATAACTAAAACTAAATAAACTAAAAGGAATACATAAAAATAAATAAAACTATACAGAAATTAAAGGGGTGGTTCACTGTTTTTTTTTCTAGGCTTGATTGTGTTTATGGGGTGCAGTCTAACATGTGTTAATGGTTCGTTTTTTAAAAACGCTTTTTTTGTTCAAATAATTTACCTTTATTCTACAGCACTCTGTCCCTTCTCCAATGAACGATCTGATGATTTCCTGTTTTTATCAAGCCCCTCCCTCAGAAATACGGAGTGGGCTCAGATTGGTTAGCTGGCCCAGTGTGTTGTGATTCGTAAACCGCCTCTAGTGCGCGTCTATGCGTCCCGCCTCTCACTTCAGCGGCATGTGCTCCGGTTGTATTGTAAACAACGGCTTCGTTAATCACTTATCAGTTTGAGCTCGATTGAGAAGCAGAGGATATTATTGAAGAGGATCGTGCAGAACCTGTGCAAGCACGGCTTTTAATGGTAGGCCTATGTTTTTTGTTTGTTGTTGTCTCATACTTTTAGATATGCTGTTATTTGTAAATGCTACAGCTTATGTTAGCTTTTCAAGAGGTCATATGATGCGATTTCAATTTTTCCTTTCTCTTTAAGGTATTACAAGCTCTTGGTGCATAAAGAAGATCTGTAAAGTTGCAAAGACTAAAGTCTCAAATCCAAAGAGAT
>NW_015539887.1:1602002-1646178 GCF_001515605.1 Sinocyclocheilus anshuiensis
GAGCAGTGTAGAGTAGCGCTTGTTTGTCATTTCTCCAATCACAAATGCAGACATGGTTATATGTTTACGCAGCGCGATGCAACGCATAAAAAGACAGTACAAGTCATTATTAATCCGTAATTATGTCCCCACTGGATGCAACAAATGCCTCGTTTATAAATAACGCTTTTCATAGCTATGTAAAAATAAGTGTATAATTGGAACAGTTCATTGTTGGAGCGGAGTTGAATGAGAGAGAGAGAGAGAGATAGAGAGAGAGAGAGAGAGAGAGAGAGAGAGAGATTCCCGAGGGCGGGGTTTATCTGGGTTTGTGATGTCACGAACCCGGTAAGTAACTCGTTGTAGTCCCTACCATTAGGCATTAAACTGCCAGAATTGTAAAAGATGATATCTCCGTTTGCACTGAACTTTCAGCTTCATAACTTTGCAGATATTGTTTATGCTCAAACAGCAACATTACACACTAACCAAACGTTAAAAAAGTGAAATCGCAATGAACCACCCCTTTAAAAAAGGCAAAAACAACAAAATTACTGAAACTTTAAAATTAAAGTGAAAACTAAAATTATAACAATAACATCAAATTTATGTTATTAACAAAAGTTCTAATAGTCATCAACACTGATTCAATAGGCATAATGAACTAACAATAAACTATTTTACAAAATTCATTAATTTAGGCTAATGTTAACATCAACATATATTAATACATTTTTAACATTTAAAGTTGTATAAATTAACATGTAATTCATAATACATATAACTAATATGTGTATAAAAAGTATAATATACATATATAATTAATATAAATTATTACCACAAAAATTAATTTTGACGGTTACTTTGGGAAAATTTGGGCTATAGCGAGGCACTTACAATGAAATTTAAATAATAACTGAAAATACTAGACGCAAATACTAGGCATGTTAATAGGAGTTTAGTGTGAGGGGGAACACCTAAGAAAAAGTGTCCAAAAAAAATAAAAATAGGTTACACTTTATAGTAAAGTTCAATTTGTTAACTTCATTTGGTATATTACGTTTCAAGAACTATCAATGACAACAAACTACTTAACTTTTATTAACAAACTAAATTTTACAGTAAAGTGTTACCATTAGTCATTTACTGTATCCTTGGCAAATACCACAGGTGACAAGAAGGTCCTAGCTTTAATTGAGCTGAGTGCTAACTAAAAACTAGTTCACTGAGGAAAAACAAAAATCGGCCAATCAGAGTGATGTGGAGGCACCTATATTATTCTCAAATGAGACCTCACTGAGAACAGACTCCTTCTGAACCTTCATCCACTTGTGTTGGTGATAAAAAAGTAGTGATTTATACATTATTCAAACGATTATATATATGCTGCTGATAGGTGAAGAATCTAGACAAATACTTAATGCTCAAATGCAAACAAAACACTGAAAAACCAAAAAAAAAGTAACACAGAATCATCCTTACTAGATTTAGTCTGTGCCTTGCGAGCCAGAGCTGCCAACAGTTCATTCTGCACCTATTAAAAGATACATTCATTGTATGGTTAGTTCTTCTTTCAAACATTCAGATATAGTGGACTCAAAACTTACAGAAACCTTTTATCACGAGCATGCTGCTGCTTGGGAAACTATTCTGTGGGTCTGTGCTTTTTTCAGTTGCTGAAGAGATACATAATACTTTGAAGCTATGATTCAACATGTTCTGCACTAAACCTCAGCTCTGTTTTAACAGAGAAAAACATCACTTCTCTAAATTGATTCATACTTGGAAGTTTTTCTTTAGCAGGGGGATAAAAAGACAGCATTACTTATTCTTTTAAGCATGACTGCCTTTGATTTCCCAACTGTTGCATTATTCCTTTGGGAATCCATAAAAAACTTGGCTCAAAACTTTCAAGTGATCTATTCGTGATCTGACTGCACTCATCCCAAATCCATGCGATCTAAGGCAGAGACTCTTCATTGAAGTCCCACAGCACACGGCACATTATGAATACAAATGTATCCAATCTATCAAGCATCTGAAAGGAAATATCAGTCACTTATGAGGGGAAGTCCATCTGCTGTCTGACCAGGGGAAGTTTGTGCATTTGTAAACCAGGTGTGTAATGGAGGTGTTTAACTGTGCTTAGTGGCCCATAAAAACGACATGTCCTATGGGGCCGTCCGATGTGGCAGCCCCTGTTCTGAGTGTACAGACTCAGGCCAAAGATAAATGGAGCTGAACTGGGATCCGTGCCACTGTGACCCTGCACAGGCCAACTACAAATGAGCTGCACTAAGTAACCGTTTCCACTAAAAACCTAAAGAAGTGAACGGTGTACATGAACATCGCCATCATTTACGGTGGGAATATGATTTTTGTCTCCACCTTTTTTTTCCTGATTTGACTCTCAATAGCATTGTACCTAAAGGATGAATCTGGCCGATACACATAGAATAATTGTTTTTAAAAGAAGTCTCTTCTGCTTACCAAGGCTGCTTTAATTTGAACCAAAATACAGCAAAACGGTAATACTGTGAAATATTTTTACTAATTAAAGGAACTGGTTTCTATTTGAATATACTGTATATAAACTTGTAATGTACTCCTGTGTTGGCAAAGCTGAATTTTCAGCAGCCATTATTCCAGTCTCCAGTGTCACATGATCCTTCAGAAATTATTGTAATATGCTGATTTGCTGCTCAGTAAACATTTATTATTATTATCAATGTTGAAAACAGCTGTGTGCATTTTTTTTTCTAGGATTCTTTGATAAATAGAAAGTTCAAAAACAGCATTTATCTGAAAGAGAAATACCATTCAAAAGTTTGTGGTCAGTAAGATTTTTTTTTTTTTTTTGGAAAGAAGTTACAGCAATTAATAATTTTATTCAGCAAAGACGCATTAAATTGATCAAAAGTGGAAATAAAGACATTTATAATGCTACAAAGTCTTAATATCCTATTACTTTTGCTGTTTAATATTACTGCTGTATTTTGGATCAAATAAATGCAGCCTTGGTGACCAGAAGAGACTTCCTTAAACATTTTTTTAAATGAATGAATGAATGAATGAATGAATGAATGAATGATCTTATTGATCAAAACTTCTGAACGGTAGTATTTTCACTACCATAGGATGTATATGTATTTGTAATCTTAAATTCTTAAAAATAACTCCTTACCCACACACACACACACACTAAAACATTTACAAAAAAAAGGGACACTAATATTGGCCAAGATCTGATATAGTGTCCTACAGTACATATCCTAATTTCAATATTTTGATCTCCAGCTCATTACAGTACTTTTTTTTTTTAGACGTGTGACAATCTTTTGCCTTTCTACAGCTCATTATCTAAAACAAATAGATATTTTGTTTGCTGATATCCCAGTGTATCAGCTTCATTTTTCAAACGAACTGATGCACACGTATATGACAAATACTGTTTACATCTGATGAAGGCTAAAATCATATGGCCTAGAAAAAGCTACTTTATTTCATGGTGTCCTAAACACCACCACAAGCTACATGCTAAAGATACATTTCATTGATTAAGCCATCAAACTGAGCATCTCAACTGTTCAGCTGAACACAGCAATGCAAAGGTTCAGGTGGAATGTATAGTGAGCATCATCAGTTTCCCAGGGTGTCCGATGCAAATGGTGACCCTCTCTGAATCACAGGAAGTGTCCTTTTATTTCTGTTGCCAAGGTGACTGCAGGTGCACAGGCCACATTGAGGAGAGGTTCTGCAACATTACCTTAATAGCTGGAAGCTAAGCATCCGGCACATGGCCACAGTAATGTACTGATACAGTCATTACAGCACAGCTGCTGGCTCTCATACGGACAGAGCGCAGGTGTAACAGGGCTTCTGTGCAACTGAAAATGCTCTGTACTAAACCTTTTGTATGTTGTGGGTAGAAGACACCGACAAAGAGAGGTTCACTAGTCGTTAAGATGTTTTTTTTTTTAGGTGTGAAACTGGTCTTATTGGATGTGTATACTCACATGTCAATTTCATAAATACAGGATTTGGAAATAAAAAAATAAAAATAATAAAAAGCTCAAAAGATAGAGATATAGCTTTCTTACCGTTGAAGTGAGATGCTCCAAAGCTCTCATTTGAAGAACTGGATTACAAACATCAGATGTTTTCTGTGCATCTTCTTTATAGCTATAGAACAAAATAAAACACTGTTTAACACACTGTAACATCAGTCATCTGACCGTTTTTTTTTTCCTTGGACATGGTACTATGTAAATGGGTCAATAACATTTTTTTTCTTCTGTCTGGATCAATTATTTATTTTTTTAAATTTGTTTAAAAATATCATTTAAACATACAATGACACAAACACACCTTTTTCTATTATGATCTTGTTTTATTTCTTAATTGCAACTCATTTAGATATTTTTAGGAGGCAAAGTAAACATTTTTTTTTTTTAAAGGAAATGCTTATCAAGTAGTTTGGCATAGTGTTTCATAATTATTTGTTATTTGAAAAACTTTTGTCAACTAGATTAAAGTCATGTGGTATAACCAACATGCAGAAAAAAAGTGAGAATCCATTATGACCGTGTTAATAAGTCTTAAAATATCAGATAATTTGACCTTTTTATTAAAAAAACAAACCAAAACAACGTTAACTCAATAATAATTTTTTTTTTTAAACATTCTATTAATCAAACAATGCTGAAAAATGTATAATGGTTTCCACAAAATTATTAAGCATTATTTTCAGCATTAATAATAATAATAAATGTTTCTTGAGCACTAAATCAGCATATCAGAATGATTCCGGCATGATTTCATGTGACTCTGAAGCCTGTAGTAATAATTCATAGGAATAAATTACATTTTAAAATATATTCAAAGAGAAGTTATTTTAAACTAATAGTATCACACATTATTCCTCCATTTTTAATAGTAATTTATCATTTAATTAAAAAAGATTAACGTGTACACTTACACTCACAAGACGTAAGGAAAATGTTACTGCATGGTATAAACATTTCTCAAAATCACATGAAACACTAATACAAAACGTTTCTTAGTATGACCATCTGACAACATCACTCTAAGGCAAAAACCAATCTTTTATTGTCACACTGAACTGTTAAAAACATAAACATTAACAACTTTAGACAACGGAGAGTTGTGACTGTGCTGGCTAGAACACTAGCAAAACTCCAAAATAATGTCCCAAAAATCACACTACTGTAGCTTAATCAGGCCATACGGAGGCGCAGACAGAGGGACCTAAAAACAGGTCTGATCTCGCTAAAGATGGACATCCTGCTTAGACAAAGCCATTAGGACAGAACCTGACCGAATTTCCCAGCAGACAGGAAATGATGCAGAGGGACACGACCTATAGCTCAACTTCCATTTACGTCCACTGACCTCCTGATTACGTACCGTTTACCAAAGTGCTAAACGTCATTGATCTGGGTGAGTGAGGCCAGAGCTGCACGATTCTTTGTGGCTCATAGGAGGTCAACAAGACTCAACATTGAGTACTTTTTCAGATTTCTACTTGCACTGCCAATATTTTCACTGGCCCCATGTTTTTATATATATATATATATATATATATTCTGAATACTTTCCGCACCCACTGTATATATATATATACACAAATTTAAATGTATAATTCTATATTTACATGTATAATTTGACATTCTAATTTTTAATGTATAATTTTTTACATTTTATTTATTTTAATATTATTTAAAACATTTATTCTTATAATACATTTTGATATATAGTTTTTAAGTTGCAGATTTTAATAAAATGTTACATTTAATTTAAAAAAAATTTACGAATTTTTATTTTTTAAATAAAGAATAGTATTTTATGTGTGAAATTTTACATTTGTCATGTTAATATCGTTTTTACATCATATATTTTAAATAAGAAAAAAAATTATCTATAATAAATTTGACAGATTTTTAAAAAGTTTTTGTTTATTTTAATAATATAGTAATATAGTAAATAAATAAAATGTTGTTCATTATATATTTACATGTATACATTTTACATTTCTAATTTTTAATGTATAATTTTACATTTAATATTTACTTTAATGTTTTTTAAAATGTATTATAGTACATTTTTGACAAACAGATTGTGTAACAAGTTGTGTAATTCAATAAAATTTTTCACGTTTTATTTTTAAAGATTTCATTTTTTATAATTTGTTTACATTTCATATTTATCATAATGTTATGTAAAATCTTTTATTATAATATATTTTTGACATATAAACAGATTTGTGTATTTTAAAAAAATAAGCTGTGTATTTAAAAATATATTTTTTATATTTAAAGATAGCTAGAAATTGTAAAGACATCATAATTACACCCAAAACTTTAGAACTTTTAAACCTCCTTGAGGAGCTATCAATAATGTTTCAAAACTTTTAAAAGATGTTATGAAACGTCAACAAAGCATAACAGCACAAACCAAAGTGCAGAGGCAGTGAGAAAACAGATGGATAGGCTGCATCTTATACTGGCATGTCTGAGAAGTGATGAGATATGGTTTGACAGACAGTGGCAGGTCAAAAGGAGAGCGCTGTGCAGTGGGGCGACACTCTGAACAGGTTGGGTCTGTCTGAACATCTGAAAGTGAGACAGACAGAGCCTGGAGCAAAATCATTCATCTGTCCTGCACTCTCACAACGACATCTGCTGGTGAAGGCTAGCACTGGAGCTGATGTTACTACATTAGTATGCTCATGGAGAAATCCTGAATGATGACTGTACATTACATTATCTACAAGCACTGTCCATATTACAGGTCATTGGTTGTGTAAAACATGGTTTGCAGATTATGCCCCATTTGCCTATTGGAATTTGTGTCTTAAAGAGACAGTTCATCCAAAAAAAATGATGAAATGATGAAAAGTCATCATTTACTCACCCTAATGTCATTCCAAACCTGTATGGCTTTGTTTCTTCTGCGAAGCACAAAATAAGATAGTTTACAGTTGTAAAAATATATTTGATGTTCCACAGAAGAAAGAAAGCCAAAGGCTACTAAAGACTAACAAGTGAATAAATGCAGATGTTGCCTCAAGTCAAAAAAAAAAAAAAAAACTCTTTATGTTCCTTATTCCTAATCATTTTAACCAATAAATTGATGGATATTAATTGATGCCTCGAAAGAAAGCCAATAGGATTTTTCCATTGCCTTTTAGATTATTACAGAAAATAAGAAAAAGTTTGATTCTTACACAGTCTTCACGAGTGAACACAACTTTTATTAATTATGAAGCTTAAAGGGGTCATGACATAAGAAATCAAATTTGCCTTAATCTTTTGGCATATAAGAGGTCTTTGTACCATTAAAACATCTTGCAAGTTTCATAGCTTCAAATATCCTCCTCATTATAAACAAAGCATTTATTTAATCAAGCTCCAAATACGGCTCGTTTTGGATCTGAGGTGCAAGATGACGTCACCCAGGCACAAACATTTGCATAAACACCGCCTCCAGAGCAACACATCGACCAATAGTCATCTTCTCACCATAGGCCCCACCCACTGGTGTTCAGTTGCTTAAAGGGAAAGTTCACCCAAAAACTAAAAATTCTGTCATTAATTACTCGCTCTCATGTTGTTCCAAACCCGTAAGACATTCGTTCATCTTCGGAAGACAAATTAAGATATTTTTGATGGTAAACGTAATGAGCGTTGTTTACGTTCAGCATGCGCGCGCGGTCTACTGAACGTAAACAACGCTGATTACGTTCAGCGAAAGCACGCGCATACTGAACACTCATTACGTTGATTACGTTCTGGGGAACTCTCCAAAATGGTGGAAGACGGTAACTCGGGGAGAAGAATTGCTGAATAAATTATGTTATTATTATTTTCTTTGCGCACAAAAAGTATTCTCGTAGCTTCGTAAAATTACGGTTGAACCCCTGATGTCACATGGACTATTTTACCGATGTCCTTGCTACGTTTCTGTGAGTTGATCGTGGTAATATCCTTGCTGTCTATGGAGGGTCAGAGAGCTCTCAGATTCCATCAAAAATATCTTAATTTGTGTTCAGAAGATGAACGAAGGTCTTACGGGTTTGGAACAACATGAGGGTGAGTAATTAATGACAGAATTTTAATTTTTGGGTGAACTAACCCTTTAACGGCTGACAATTGATTACGGTGAATGCGAGTGTCAAGTTGCGTCAAATGCAAATAGAAATTACAATCACTGCCGCTATATTGTCTACACTGGATACAGTATACAGATGTGCGTTCACTTTCTGACACAGTCCACGTGCTTGAGTCTGTCGTCAGCAGTGGTGGAAAGAGTACTGAAAAAATATACTCAAGTAAAAGTACCATTACCTTCCAAAAAATGTAGTGTGAGTAGAGTAAAAGTACTTGTCCAAAAAACTACTTGAGTAAGAGTAAAAGAGTAGCTTATTTAAAAGTACTCATGAGTATTGAGTAGTGAGTACTGGCGCTGGCACAGATGCAGTATATTAACGCCACGGGTCATCAATAAGGTGCAGATTTGGTCCTCAATTTGTGTTTCCAACACACTTTTTCACAGCGCGCATCACACGCTCAAACTCATCAAAAGTCAACAAGTTCAACAAGCAACAACGACTTATCCAAGTGACCGCTGCAGAACGCACGCGAGAGAGACGAGGCAGCGCAGATCGCGCGTCTTATAAGTGAGTGGGAACTTACCGAACGTGGCACTTGCGAGAGTTAACACTGTTTGCAATACCCACAACCTCACACCAAATTTCAGGCCAGCATAGCCTATATACAAATCATTTAGTAAGCATAAATCCGAAATTTACCTTAACATATTAAGTTAGAGGAAGATGCGACAGAATTGATGCTTGAAGAATGCACTTCCAGCAGCCATGATAAACAGTTGGCGGTTAAAGTTTTCTATGCACAATTTGATTTGACGAAAGTCACGAGACCTATTACTCTCTATCCAATCAAATAAAATTAAAATAATAAAAATAAAATTAAAATAAGCATGTAACAACCACAAACGGAGGAAAATAGCGGTGTAAAAGTACCGATACATCACTTAAAATGTACTTAAGTAAAAGTAAATGTACACAATTTTTAAACTACTCAAAAAAGTACAATTACTGATAAAAACTACTTAATTACTGTAACGTGAGTATTTGTAATTTGTTACTTCACACCCCTAGTCGTCAGTAGGACAAATGGAGTGAAAGAATGTTCGCTTTGATGCGTTTGGTTTAAACAGCTTGTTCGCGTCTTTGTACAGATATCAGAAGGATCCCAGCATAAGCAACAAGTGCATAGTTTATTTTTAATGGCATCCCAGATCATGTCAGAGGATTGTTTGGAGTATTTTGTTTAGTAAACGAGGCACAGTGTCATGGAGAGTTCACAAAGAAACATTTGTTGAAAAATTAAGCGGTATTAGATCTGACTGCAGCTGCATCACAAACCGTAAGTAAATGATTTCATAAAGCTTTGTCTGGAAATGACCGTTTTATTTTGATCATGTTTTCAAAACACTCACATGCAATAGCGAGGGGGCATTGATACTTGTTTCCTATGCATTGACGTTAGCCAATCATAACAGTGGCTGATTCCCGACAAGCCTTAAAGGACCCGCCCCTTAAAAACAGGTAGTTTTAGACAGAGGGTCAGAACGAGGGTTGAAAATAATCATTTTCCCACATATTTATTTGTGTTTTGCACAAAAAAAAACTTAAACATTATAAGTAAACCTCTAGGAACATATTAAAAAAAAAATAAAATAAATGTCATGACCCCTTTAAAAACAATCGCCAGAAATAAAAAGCTAAACGCAGGCTAAAAACAAACTACACATGACTTCAACGTCACCACAATTAAGCTTCTGACATTTTTAATTCAAAATCTACAGCTTGGAAAGACTGAGTTAGAATAGTTTGAAAGAGTGTGAGGAATAGCTGTAGAAGTGAACTAGGGAGTGGATGATTTTTTTTTCAGTTCAGCATTAATGACATTTAATGTCCCAAACAACCTCTTTGATCCCTTTTAGCCACTTGTTAGCAACTGCCCTTCATAAAGACACATAAAAGCTTTAAAAAAAATCATCAATGTGGTATTATTCATGTATATTGTATTGTAGAATAAAATATGAATATATCTTGAGACTTCCGAAACCGGAAATGCTAAAAACTTGTGTCCGGGTTTTAGGACTTGCAGCACTCTATTCCTAGATTTGTAATAAATCTGAACAGGGGTAGCAAACAAGAGCTAGAATTGAAATTCTAATTTGAATTTAGGAAAGTTGAAATTAATTCAAAGAAAATCATATAAGTGTCAACTAACAAAAGAAAAAAAAACAGTTGAGGTCCACTGGGAGAGGCGCTGATTCAAGAACAGATGTAAAACTTTAGCCTGCATCAAAAAATCTTTTGGATCCCGAGCCAAGAAAAACAATCCAAGTGGTAAATAATCACAACTGACATAGCAATTAAAAGCCTCTTTGTATATGTTTAGCTCTGCTAAGGTAATCAGTAAAGGTTGTTGTCAGGTCTAGGCACGTTTTGTTAGCGCTGGATGGTAAATTAAAAGCTATTAAGTTTTACAATCCTGTGGGACAAGATACTTAATGACCTTCGACCTAAGAAAAAACACTATCATTAAGCTTTATGTGTAAACGTGCTCACCGCTTCTGGGTTCCACCGCGGAGCTGCACGTATGGGACCAGCTGTAGCAGCAGATGTACTGCATTCGTCCAGTTGACCTGATTTCTGAAATCACAGCTCTGGGCCTCACATTCCTCAAAGGTGAACTGGTACAAAGACCTGGAGTCCTCAAATACATTATTCTGCTCCACTGGACACAACAGGGGAACAACAGGGTTAAACATCTGACACAAAGCAGTCTAGACTTTCTTTTCTGCTCAGGCACCTCATAGGGAGCCAGGCCGTTTTGCAGATTCAATATGCATGTTGTGCTTATAATATAATCAATAAATCATCCAAACTCTACAGCATATGCTTGTGCCTCCGATCCAATCATTCACAATAACAGTATGTCTATGCACCTGAAAGCAGAATGCCCAAGTCCAGGAGAATGTTCCAGATTTTGGAAGCGATCATCCTGTTCTGGATAAATTCACAACGATCCATCAGCCATTCCACAAGCTCCAGACCAATATATGTCCTCCTGAGAATATGCCAGATGAGAACAGGAAAACATTTTACTAAACAAAATAAAACCATTGTAATAATGCTTTCAATAAATAAATAAATAAACACTGGCTAATATTTAGCTGATTGTTTAAAAAAAGATTTATAAACCACTTTTACATTTTTGTACATTTTGAAATATGTAGATTCATAAAAGGTTTGTTAATGTGACTTTGTAAATAAACTTGTAAATTCCAATCAGTTTCTCAGTCTTAAATTACAAAGTTAAATTGTGAAATATTTCAAGATTGAGTGATGTACTGTATATCCAAATGATTTTCTGTTGAAAGATGTGTGGTATTTTGTACAAATAAGTTTGATTTAAATGTGCAGAATCTGAAATATATCTTATTTTATATCATAACATATCTTTTAAGATTATTCATAATCCCAAAACCTTTTATTTGGTTAAGATTTGAAGTTAAATTGAAAGTTTATGAATCTCAAAATTTCCAGTGTCAAGACTAAAGTTTGCCTCAATTTCTAATAATTGTATATACATGTTTATATTAGTGCCGTCAAACGATTAATCGCATAAAAATAAAAGTTTTTGTTTACATATTATATGTGTGTATTCTGTGTATATTTATTATGTATATATAGATACACACACATACAGCATATATTTTGAAAATATTTACATGTATATATTTATATTCATATTATTTATATTATAAATAAATATATTTAATATATAAACAACATTTTTCTGAAATGTATACATGCATGTGTGTGTATTTATATATACATACACAAAGTACACATACATAAATTATGTAAACAAAAACTTTTATTTTGGATGTGATTCATCGCGATTAATCGTTTGACAGCACTAGTTTATATAAAATACCATCATTTTATGTAAAATTCACTTTAAAGATCTACATTTCTTAATTTCATTCATGGTGATAACATGAAAAATGTGCCATCATTTTGTGAAAGATTTTTATTAAACAAATGTAGTTTAAGCATTTATGGTCCTGAAATACCCCAACAGCGTACAAGGGTTAAACATTATAGCTATAGTTATCAGCCTTTGGCGTGAATGGCCATATTTTATAACTAGAAATCATACATTATTGCAGTGAAGCCTACCTGATGATTCTTGCCAGTTTAACATGTGCTTTCCAGTTATCCTGGCCATTGGATAAGAACGCATTCCTCAGTGCTCGGCCAGCACAAGGTACATTATTGACGCAAGCCTTCATAACACATAGAGAACATTCTTAAGTCATGATAAAGCAGAAAGATTTTGACAATAACATTTGATAACGTTGTCAGGACAGAAACAGAGGGTCAGAATTAAACAAGAACAAAATATTAAACACGATTTACTCAAAATATAGAGAACATAAACTGTGTAAATACTCTTCATGTTTTTACGTGGATGTGTGTTTAATAATCTCAATCTTCCAGTTGGTTAGGAAGCTGTATCTTAACAATTATACAACCTAAAACAAGTGTTGACAATAACTCCATTCTATCAATCCAAATGAATTACACTTTTACACCATGAAACAACCAGATTCTCAAGTCACTGAAGGGCTGAGAGCAATGACGGGAGGTAAATGCCTGATATACCTTGTGTCTAGTCTGTCCAGCATTTGAACAGCAGATGGACTGCTTCTGAGATATAATCTAACAGAGAGAGAAAAAGAGGTTAAACATCTAAAAAACAATACAGCTCTTTGTCCTGAGACAATACACTTTGTCTGCTGTTTCTTATCTTAAAACAGCAGCGATGACGATTGCATGAAACATTCATTCATATCAACATCATGTCTAGGTTTTCCAATTCAACCACTTTTTTTTCACAAAATGTCAGTTTGTTGAAAGATCAGATTGGTTGAAACATCCAGTCATAAGACCTGCGAGAACGTACAGATTACACAACAAATGACCATATGAACAATAAAAGCTATGTTATGTTATCAAAACACATGCAACAGAATTGTGAAATATACAGGTAGCTGACAGAATTGTGTCTCCAAAGAAACCACAGTGTAAAAAAAAAAAGCAAAGCAGCCTGTAGTGAAAGCTCATTGTGTACTTTAGCTAACTGACTCATGTGGGTTGTTGGGGAAACACACGGTGAAGTCATTTTTGTTGTCAGTGTAAACAGCAGCTCTAAACCCCATGTCTAGAATTTGTTGAAACAACAGGGGCCATTTATTAATACTATTACATAATGAAGAGATCAGCAACACATGATGACCTGAAAGGTGCTTTAGTTATTATTGTGTCAAACATTAGAATTATTTTGAGACCTTTTCTATTTGTACAAACAGATGTCAAAGATGTCAAATTCGACTTTACTTTAGAAAAAGTATATTGCTATGTGAAAAAAAAAGTGTTTGCAAGTTCAAAACATGCAAATGCAATACTGAAATTATATTATACGTTACTTATTAATGCTCAGGTAGCTGAAATTACATGTACTTTTAAAACATAAATATAATGAACTAAAACTACTATATATATTAGTGCTGTCAAAAGATTATTTGCGATTAATCACATCCAAAATAAAAAGTTTTTGTTTACATAATATATGAGTGTGTACTGTGTATATTTATTATATGTATGTATGCATATATATATATGTGTGTGTGTATGTATGTATGTATGTATATATATATATTCAAGGAATCCTGGAAAAAATATGGTTTCCACAAAATATTAAGCAAAACAATTCCTTTCAACTGCTTTTTTTAGAATGATTTATGAAGGCTCATGTAACTCTGCAGACTGGAGTAATGGCTGCTTTGTCATCACAGGAATAAATTACATTTTAAAATATTCATTCTAAAATAGAAAACAGTTATTTTAAATTGCAATAATATTTTACTTTTGAACTGGGCTACTGAATATCAATATTACCATCGAACTGTATTCATGATCAAATAAATGCAGTCTTGGTGAGCATAAAAGACATATTTCAAACAAACAAAACAAAAAATACAGCAATCTTACAGACCCTACCAAACTATTCTACAATACATATACATTACATATAACCAATTTACCAACAACTTATTTATATAATTGTCTCAGTGGTCTCATTGTTATGAGGCTACATAAACTATCTGAAACATCTTCTTGCATTGACATTGTCTCTTTGTGTTGAAGAAACATTCACCTCATTCAAGGTTTAAAATCCCACCCAACTGGTTTCCCTTTAACCAATCTCATATTACAGCCTGTCCAATGATATGAATTAGTTCAGCTGTTCTCAAAGTCACTGTTGGGAGTAATTTCCAAAACAAACTTTAAACAAATACTACACTTAAATGTTCCACAACGCAAGCACAAGTGAAGTGAAGTGAAGTGAAGTGAAGTCAGTTTTAAAACACTTACAACTTCCAGGTTCTTCTTAAACTGAGAGCCATTCTTCAGTAAAAGAGGAGGATCAGTTCTGCTCCTGTGATCTTCAAGGACTTTACTTATGAGATCCTTAAATGAAACAGTCGGACTCTCGTCCACCATCTCCAAGTCCAGGACAAGTTCAGCACAGGTTGGAAGTGAAAAGCTCGGATTCCCACATAGAAATCAGTGACGGATGTTGACCAACAGGTGTGCACATGAAATCGATAGTCGTCTATAACCAGAAAAAGTACAAGGCTCGTTTACACACAGCAGACATCGTGACAATGGCAGACACGTGAATAAACATAGGTGTGGGGTTGAAAAAGGTAACATGTCACGTGACCTGAGTGGGCGGTACCTATGAGATCACTGATAACTTGTTGCCAGTGTTAACCTGAATTAAATGATTTAAAATATTTTTTGTAACTGCATATGCGACTGTGGTAAACGGATATTTTTGGATGTCTCATTACACTACTACTTAAAATGCATGATCCAGAATGACATTAAATGCAATAGTACGGTATAACTATGTATGATGTATGTTTTTGTATATGATCCTCAGTAAATTATACTACATAATTTCTGCTTGTATTCGACTTGAAATCAAATAGATAAATGACAAAGCGTGTAATAATCGCTTAATTAATAATTGTGTGCTCTGTGCCCTTCATTAAAACTGGCGCTTGGCGCTGCACAAGAAGATTGAACCGTCATGTTTTTCCGCGTGACGGTGAGAGGCTCCATAGAATAAGGCAGTTGTTCTAAATGTAGATTGTGACATCATAAAAACTCTATAAAGGTGAAACGTTCTGCAACGCTCGTTTTGCTCATTCTGCTGCTAAATCACGATAGCGATGGGTCAACGTAGCTCTCGTTGCAAAGAGGCAGAAAAAGATTTTGGGCGTGTGTACAATTTCCATGGTACACCGCCACAGTCTTTCACTAGTTTGGTGGAAGCCCACCCACATCCAGCTGGTGTTGGAGAGGAGGATGTGGATGGGGAAAAGAAGAAAGGGAGGAAGGAGGACACCTCTAAGAAAAATAAAAGGAGGTTCAGGTTGAGGAGGTGGACCTCTTGTTGGAGAGCTGGTAAAAAATACAGCAGGAAGGCCAGCTCAGTTCAGGGTGAAGATGAGGCTCAGGGTACTGACGCAGCGGCAGTACCATCTAGAAGTCCTGATGGTAAATGGCATGTTTTAAGAATATGTACAAGGATCCAAAAAGCTAAATACTAATTAACAGCTTAGATGCAGTAAAATGAGTATCCACTATGCAATATGCAATTAATAATTAATATTGTTTGATTAACACTATGCTTTGGTTTATATCCCCTCATTAGATCAGAATTCACTACAGCAGTTCATCTGTACTATAGAGACCCACAATCATCAGGAACCTTCAGGCAGTGACCCTGAAGTCTCTCCTGCAGCAGAGGAACATCTTGCTGTTCATCCTGATGCAGATGTCCTCCAACCACCAGTATGGAGCGACAATGTCGCTCAGACTTCAGTCGATACCGCATCAGACTGGAGCGCTGACATTGCCCAGGCTCCAGTCCTTCGTACTGCATCTGACTGGAGCATCAATGCCGGCCTGACTCCAGTCTTTACCACATCGAACTGGAGTGGTGATTTTGCCCAGACGCCATCTGACTGGAACATTTATGCTGGCCTGACTTCAGCATGCACCATGTCAGACTGGAGCACTGACGTCACACAGACTTCAGCACCCACAGCATCAGACTGGAGCGCTGACATCACCCATACTCCAGACCGCACCGCTTCTGACTGGAGTGCCGATATCGCTCAGACTCCAGTCCGGCGCACCCCTTCCAACTGGAGCAAGGACATTGCCCAGACTCCAGTCTGCACCACATCAAACTGGAGCGTCAATGTCATCCAAACTTCAGTTAGTTCCACAGAGGTCTCTGTGTCACCTCTGACAAGGCAGCTGGAAAAAAATGGAAAGATAAAAATTGAGGGTAAGTTTACTGCCGCAATAACACAACACGCACACACTCTTGATACATTTTATTGTCACTTGTTTATTAATTAAACAAGAATTGGACAACACTGCAGTCAATACTTGATATTTCAACTAACCCTGTTTTTCCTTTAATAGTCATCAATTCCTGCCACTATGTGATCGGCGATTTGCTGGGTGAAGGGACCTTTGGAGCCGTGTATGAGGGGAGTCGTCGGCAGGATGGTTTTAAGGTTTAATTTTTTGCTTACAATATCTAGCTAGCAGATTAATCATCTGAATTGGATTAATTTGATCTCTGCATTTATATTAATTGTAAATATTTTTTTAACAATCTGTTTGTTGTTTTATTTATTAGGTAGCAGTGAAATATGTCGCAAAGACGGAGAATGTGGAATACATCAGTATCGTAAGTAGGCTGTGTTCTCTACTTTCTCCTCTGTCTATTCAATTTACTGTAAAACATCTCATATTACTATAGCTGATTTTTCAATAGATAAGTTGCCATTGTGATCATTTTGTGAAATACTGGTCTGAATCCTAATTTGGGAATCCACATCCATCTAACCATCATAAAAATTGTATTTCCTCTAGCCGGGTCATTCCAAGCCCCTTCCACTAGAGGTTGCACTGCACATCCTCGCCAACAGAGGCCCCAGCATTCCAGAAATAATCCAACTGCTGGACTGGCAGGACCAGCATAACCATTATGTTATGGTGATGGAGCGCCCCTCACCCTGCGAGGACCTGTTTGAATTTGCAGAACGCCACGGAGGCAGCATCGATGAAGGCTTAGCTTGTGTCGTCATGCGGCAGGCAACACAGGCTGCCTACATGTGCTGCCGCCGTGGGGTTCTACACGGTGATATCAAACTTGAAAATCTGCTCATTAATAAGGAGACCCATGAAGTCAAGCTAATTGATTTTGGGTGTGGCGACCTCCTTAAGAAATCGGCCTACAAGATATTCACTGGTGTGTATTATCCCTCAAGCCATAAAATTGGAACCATTGTTGTGAATCATATACCTGTAGCACCAAATGCTAATGGATGCTTAGAAAAATGCTTTGATATTGCAAACTTACAGATGTTTCAAAATCACTTTCCTCCAGGCACTGATCAGTACTGCCCCCCGGAGTTTAAGGAGAAGGGTGAGTACAATGGGAAGCCAGCAACAGTCTGGTCCCTTGGTGTTCTCTTGTTCGCATTGGTGTGCGGGGATTTTCCCAACGTTGATGACTTGAACAAGATCAATGCAAACAACTTCTCCAAAGCTGGCTTGTCAGAAGGTGAGTTTTTCATGAAGCAAATTGTATAAAGATGTTTTAGAATAACATGATCTGAAAGAAAGTGTGAAGTTCAAAGTAATAATCAGACATTTTTTACATTGTTCTTCATAGAATGCTGCCAGTTGATTAGTTCTTGTATCCAGCAAGAGCCAGAGCAGCGGCTTCGATTAAGCAAGATTCTTCTCCACGACTGGTTCAAGGTACTAAGCCTAAGATCAACTAAATCATACTTGCTTTTTGAAAAGTTTGAAAGTCTTTTTTTTTGTTTTCTTATAACTGTAAGACTACAGACATTAGCTTCAGGTAACATTCTTCTGATTCACTTCTGAAAATGTGATTACTGTTTTGTTTTAGGTCACAGATGTGGAGAACCTAAAAACAGTGTAAAAAAAAGGACAGGAACCCCTGTAGTGGCTCTGCAGTTGTGGCTTCGGACCCAAGATCCCTATCATGGCCCCAGAGGTTCTTGTCAAATCAACAAGCAAGGCGACTTCACCCCAGAGCTCCCTGTCCTAGCCCCCAACATGTTCCTCTCTATGTTGTCTCAGAGGTTGAGCCTCCTCAGAGCTAGTGCCTGTCTCCCTCCACATCCCAAGATGTTCCAATCTGTTTGGCCCTAGTCATAGCTGGTTCCCATGGCTGCCCTCTTCCAAGGGCATACGTTTGCCCTAAAGATTTCTGCCCCAGAGCCAGTGGCGGAGATCACACCACTTCCAAAGTTGGTGCCCTGGTACCACAGCTCCCTATCTTGGGCTTCCTGGGTCCGAGTGGTTTGTGTCAGTGTGTCAGGTTTGTAGTCTTTAGTGAAATCATTAAAATTTATGTGAAAGTAACTTTCTTTGCTCCCTTATATGGCTAGCCTAGAGGGAACTGTAATGGCCCCAGCCAAAGTCAGCACCCAAAGCCGGCTCCTTGTCTTGTTTCTCCTATGTCTTTAGTTCCTGTGAGAGCAACCCAAGATTTCTTGTTACAGCCACCTCAGGTGTTTATGGACAGCTTGGTCCTCAAGGTCCCGCACCTGCCCCTGTTTGTGTAATGGTCTTAGTCAAAGCCAGTATCCATTAATGGCTTAGCTCTAGAGCTCCCTTTCTTAGACTGTCCAGTTTTCAAAGCTCCCTGCCGGTGATGTTCCTGTCACTACTCCACCATAGGTTCTTGTTATGAACCTAGCCAAAGCCATTCCCATGGTCTCCTTGGTTCCAGAGCTGCCTGTTTCTAGTTGTCTCAGGCTGCTCTAGTCCAAGTGTTCCATTCCACTCAGATACTAGTGTTAGGACTGCCTCAGATCTCCCTGTTGCTGCCTGTGGAGCCTCTCATTCGAGTTCCAAATATCCCTATCTCAGGCCACCACATTCACAGTTCCATAGGTCACTGTCACTGCCCATAGGTTCCTGTCATGGACCCTAACAGAGCCCAAGGCTTTCCCTGTCCTGTCACTGCCATCTTCATAGTCAGCAGTCAAAGATACCCTGTCTTCAGCTGCCCTAGTCCTGCCCCGATCTCCATTCAAAGTAAACAATAAACGTCATAATATGCATGAATTAAACTGCCCTTGTTCATAGTGACAATATTATTCATAATCTGCTGAAGAATTAAGTAAGTAAGTATTAAAAGTAAGTAAGTAAGTATTGGTTTATAGCGGTAAGTACTAGTATACAGTATAATACTTGTCCACTGGTTTATAATCCATGTTCACTGTCATTGAACTTCAAGTACTGCATCACATAAACTTACCACACTTTTCTCATGCCATTCTTTCCATACAATTAAACAATTCAAATGAGGCTGTTTGTTGACAATATACACATGTGGAAAAGTCACCAAAACAGGGTGAGGCTTTTTTTTTTTTTTTTTTTTTTTTTTTTTTTTTTTGATGTTAAAAAAAAAAAAAAGTCAAGGGGAATGGCTGAGGGAAATTTTTTTTTTTTTTTTTTTTTTTTTTTTTTTTGTAGTAGTGTTTAGTAACATCTGGTGGACAAAAGACAGAATTACAAACCTGCCCATTAGGTCCCTAAAAAAACAGACAAATTTCATAAAAAATATAGACAGTGAAAACATGTTCATTATAGAAGATTCACTGTCTGTATAAATAGCATTGTTAATGTACTTTTGAGTGAATGTATAGATTGGGATACATACTAGTTGCTGAAATTTTCATTTTTTGCATTAAACTTTTTTGCAGCTCACCTAACTAGTTATATATGGTGTGACAAATCATTTGTAATTTAAGGTCATGACAACTATGTACAGTATATATATATATTTTTAAAATTAAGTATTTTAGATGGAGTATATATTTCAACAAAATACACAGCACTGTAAGCCACATTTAGTATTCATTTCAACAGGCATTCCTTCTGAAAGCGGTTTTATTGGTTGTCATTAAACTGTCTGACACTTAAATGATCCTCAAACAACATTTAACATAACACATCAGCAGTAAAAATAATCTGGGAAATAAAATGTGTTTCATAATCCATAAAATAGATTATTAACACAATTGAAACAGATGCAATGCAGTCTGAGTACTGTACATATATGTTAACCATTACTTCTGTAGTTACTGTCCACAAATAAGTTCAAGCTAGAGTTCAGAACATAACAGTTAAGTGCTGAGGTATAAGATTCTGTCTTCATCCACTTTGAACTCAAAAGTAACACTCAGTTAAAGTAGTCAATTAAAAGACCTTGACATAATACTTATATAAACGGGGAACAGATACAGTCCACGGTCTTGTTAAAACTCACTAATTTTTCACTTGAAAGATTAATCAGTCGGTCAAAAGCACAAATAATAAAAGAGCTATTCCCCTTACATGCTGTTAAAAGCAGCTTTTGTCTGTTAGAAGAGATTTGTAGTTTGTGTGCTAAGTACCAATTTTCAAAATTACTAAGTAATCTTGGAAAAAAAAAAGAAGACATTTACTGGCGTTTTATTAAAAACTGGTTTCTGTTTATGTGAGAAGATTTACAAAAAATGTGTTTACTTAGCTAATAATCCATGAAAACATGTTGTGTCAGCTATGTTCAGTTATGTACTTGTTGTAATAGTGTGCATTTTAAGTCACTTATTAACTTCCAGGAAATCTTGGCTCGCCGAAGTTTATTATGATGGTGTTTCTTTTGACTGTCAACAGGAGCCGCTGTTTCCTGGTTATGTTCACCTGAGTACTACGCTGCTGCCAAACCCTTTCTTTCTTCCGAAGAGATCACGGCGACAGCTTTTTTCAATGTACTGAGCTGGATGCAGTGCGTTTTGTGTAAGTGAATCTTAACACACGGCACAGCGCAGGGATTGAGACACGTTCACTAGAGAGATTTGTGTTGCTTATGTGTTTGTACGTGGTTTCCTCTTGACTTTCCTGGCATACAGGAAGTACATGGTGTGTCCCGTGAAAATGAACAGGATGGAGATGATGACAAGGATGCCGAAGTGTTGTGGCTGGGGTGCAGAGATGACCATGATGAAGTGCAGCAGGTCCATCAGGTAGTTCATGGAGCTGTGGACTCCATTCACCACCCCACGCTCTGATTCACATATGGTCTCCTGCAAGAGCTGAGTCACTGTCAGGTCAAAGGACCAGAGACCTGGAAAACAACAACACCATATATGTGACCCTGGAGCACAAAACCAGTCTTAAGTCGCTGGGGTATATTTGTAGCAATAGCCAAAAAAACATTGTATGGGTCAAAATTATTGATTTTTCTTTTATGCCAAAAATCATTAGGATATTAAATAAAGATCATGTTCCATGAAGATATTTTGTACATTTCCTACCGAAACTATATAAAAACTTAATTTTTGATTAGTAATATGCATTGCTAAGAACTTCATTTGGACAACTTTAAACGCGATTTTCTCAGTATTTAGATTTTTTTTGCACCCTCAGATTCCAGATTTTCAAATAGTTGTATCTCGGCCAAATATTATCTGATCCTAACAAACCACACATCAATGGAAAGCTTATTTATTCAGCTTTCAGACGATGTATCTCAATTTAAAAAAATTGACCCTTATGACTGGTTTTGTGGTCCAGGGTCACATAACACCACAACATATATTATTTTAGGTTACATGTCATGGTGATATAACGTGTAATATAATCAGTTAGCGAACGATTCTTACTAATACCACATGACATTTTAGAACCAGAAATAATCTTCACTCTCATAAACGCTCTCATACTTTATGAGACTTGTTGTCATCTCTATAATAACATTTCCCTGTTTTATGAGGAAATAAGTCAGAATTGGGAGACATAAATTCAGAATTGTCAGACATTAATTTAGAATTTAAAAAAGGAAAAAGCTAATTTTGAATTTTTATCACACCAGTCAGACTTTTTTTTTCTCGTAAATCCACGTTTATATCTCACAATTTGGACTTTTCTTTTCAGCATTGTGAGTTTGTATCTTGCAATTACAAAAAACTCGCATAAGACTTTTTTTCTCAAAGTGTCTGCGAGTATCTCGCAACTCTGTGTTTATATCTCACATTTTTCAGTATTTTGAGAAAAAAGTCAGAATTTTGAGATCAAAATATACGCTTCCATAAACATGACTTTGTTTTGCAGACAGAAGTTTTGAAAATATTAAGTAAGCAATGAAATAGGAATTAGGAATTTTTCCTAAGAAATAATAAAAGATTTTGCCCATTTTTTTAAAAATAATTAATTATTTGAATGAAAAAGATTACACATTAAATGTATTAAATGTAACAGTAAAAATTTGTTACAAAGATTTATATTTGTATTCTATTTTTATTTCTATTTCTGATTATTTCTATTTTATTCTATTCACCAAAGAATGCTGAAAAAAATGTGTTATAATTTCCACACAAACACACACACACACAAAAAAGCAACATATCTGTTTCCAACATAGATAATAATCAGAAATGTTTCTTAAGGATAAAATCAGCATATTAGAATGATTTCTGAAGGATCATGTGACACTGAAGACTGGAGTATTGATGCTGAAATGCTTTACCATCACAGGAATTAATTACATTTTAAAAATATATTCAAGTTTAAAAAGTACCTTAGTGAGCATAAGATACTTTTTTTTTTTTCAAAATCATACTGACCCCACAAATTGAAACAATGGTGTATACATTTTTATTTGTTAATTTATTTTTATTTTTGTATATTTTAGGACAAAGCAGGCATCTACTCACCAACTCGAGCTGTAATGACTCCAAGGAACAGCAGGATGATGGAGACGTAAGACTCTGGTTCAGTCCCTGCTGGCGCGTTCTCAAACAGCACAGTGTTATTGGTCCAGTGAATGGAGGAACGGTCTGGCAGCAGAGGCTGGTTGCTGCCTCCACGCAGTGGGTATCCGTGCCTCTGGTGACCTCCGGTCATCCCTCCCACATCTGATGCATTCCCCATATTTAGCATGCTGAGGTCCATGGGGCTACCGGGGGCAAACACGGCGCACAAACAAAGCAACAGGCAAACTAGGTGCAGCACGCTGGAAATGACCCCAGTGTTGACCAGGCCACATGCTTTGCGCAGCTTTGTGAAAAGCACAGTACCCAGAAGCCCCGCCACAGCCGACACACCCATCAGAATGCTGAGCAGCGAGCCGCTGATTCCCTGGGTGTAGGCGTAGCCGGTGGTGATGCAGTCAAAGCCCAGCACTGTGGTGTAAAGGAAGGCCAGGCCCAGGCCGGCGAGGAAAACAGGCTGTCTGTAATACGCCCTCCATCCTTCCAAGCAGGTGCTGAGGAGCCCACGCAGCCGATGGAGGCACACTGGTATTCTGCTTATTTCTTGTAAATGCAGGCTGGTGCGTTCCTCTGAGATGGCAGCAGCTGGACATGCTGAGGTCTTGCCTGAACAAACCAAGATGGATTGTGGATTTGGATTATATATCAGTAATTCTATCTATCCATCTATCTGCCTGTCTGTCTGGCTGCACTAGTCAGCATTTGAAGTGGATCAAAACCTTTCATCAAAGTTGTCCTAAAACCAAAATGTGTTCTTGACTTAGGACAACTTTGATGAACTTTTATGATCCACTTCAAATGTTGACTACTATCTATCTATCTATCTATCTATCGAATGGTCTATCTATCTATCTATCTATCTATCTATCTATCGTTCTGTCCTATCTATCTATCTATCTATCTATCGTTCTGTCCTATCATTCTATCTATCTATCTATCTATCGAATGGTCTATCTATATCTATCTATCTATCTATCTATCGAATGGTCTATCTATCTATCTATCTATCTATCCATCTATCTATCGAATGGTCTATCTATCTATCTATCTATCTATCCATCGTTCTGTCCTATCATTCTATCTATCGTTCTATTTATTATTTGTCTATCTATATATCTTTCTATCTATCGAACTGTCTGTCTGTCTGTCTATCTATCGTTCTGTCATTCTATCTATTATTTGTCTATTTATATATCTTTCTATCTATCGAACAGTCTGTCTGTCTGTCTATCGTTCTATCTATCTATCGTTCTGTCGTTCTATCTATCTATCTATCTATCTATCTATCGTTCTGTCGTTCTATCATTCTATCGTTCTATCTATTATTTGTCTATATATCTATCTATCGAACAGTCTGTCTGTCTGTCTGTCTATCTATCTATCGTTCTATCTATTGTTCTATCTATCGTTCTATCTATCGTTCTGTTGTTCTATCTATCATTATATCTGTTGTTTTGCTGTTCTTTATGTCCATAAGGCATACATTTTTCATAACTTTCAAACAGGAGTTTATTAATCCCACATTTAAAGTTTGTCTTTTCCTTTTTTGCTAAAAATTTGTTATATGAATGTCAATTCATTGTTAATTCTTCTTCCTTTCCATTAAAAATTAAACTGCATTTCATTTCAAATTCAGAAACTAAATTGGAATTTTAAAGAAAAAATCAGTTCTGAATAGTGAATAACACATTTCTACAAAGGTATCGGTAAATGAAAACTTCTGTAATATGCTATATCCACACCATCAGGTGTCAGTATGAGGCGATATCTGCAATATCGACTAAAATGCACACCAAACTACTGAGTGCAACTTTAAATATACATTATATTTCATGGGTTTGAATCTTTTATTACCTTGTGAGCGTTTTCTTTCTCTTTTCTTCTCTAAATAGCTTTGATGTTCCATAGCTGGTGGTTTGACGGACAGCGCTGGTACAATCCGGTAGACTCTGGAGAGGAAGATGAACTCTACAATGAGGGACACCAGATTCCATCCTAAGATGAAGCCACAGCCAACCACATTAGAGGCCAGGGTCATTATCTGACCCACCGCCAGTGGAGCCAGGATGTTAGTCACCTGATCGATCCGCCTCATTGTAGCATTCATTCCTGTATCAGGAGGTAATCAACATGCTTAGCAACATGCTAGCATCAAACTCTGCTGAAATCAATTGAGTTTTTTCTCCTGTGTGGAGTGTTTTTGTGCACCATGTGGAATTGCTACCTATGTAGAGAAGATACAGTACATGTTTATTTGCAAGTAAATGCAGTATCTAATGCATTTGATTGGTAAATTTTAAAACACCTATGATTTCCAATTCACAGATTAGCATTATGCTAACAGAAGTAAAGGCCATACCTGCGAGGTGACCACGGTTGTAGCCTGTGATCACCACTATCCAATCTCTCTGGATGGCAATGGTGAGAGCTG
Organism: Sinocyclocheilus anshuiensis; assembly: GCF_001515605.1. NCBI lineage: Eukaryota > Metazoa > Chordata > Actinopteri > Cypriniformes > Cyprinidae > Sinocyclocheilus > Sinocyclocheilus anshuiensis. Next base: position 1,627,489 of record NW_015539887.1, read on the forward strand.
TGCTGGCGAGGTTCGCCACATCTGCCAGGACGATCACCACCGTATAACAAACCACCTTGTGTGAGTTGTGTGATGCAATAAGTTACTATGCTATGTCATAACAGCAGGAATGCTTATGTTCAGCAATGACTAGCCAGAGACAGTAGGCACACAGTGCTACTCTGAACACATAATTTCATTCTGAATGGGCATAATAATGACACATTTTTAGGGTACAAACAGTGTAAGAAGGACTTACAGTTAGCCACCCGTCCCAGATTTCCTCAATCCACTTTTTGTACGAGAACACCAGCATGAGCACAATGCTGCAGACGGTCACTGAGATATTCTGAATAAATAGGGATGCGTGGGCCACTGTTCAGATGGATAGAGGAATTATGATACTTAAAATAAACAAAAAAAAAATACTTTCATCAGTTGAAAAAAAATGTTTCTGTCATATTTCTTCTCAAAATAAAATAAAAAAAATATATATTTTTTAGAGCCTGTTTAAGGACCTTTGTTGTTAGTATTGTTATTTATATTTTTTATAATTTATATTTTATATTATAATAATTTAGTTAGTTCATTAGTTGTTTTTTCTTCTATTTTTTCATGACAATTCTCATTAATGCAGTCAGTTTCATTCATTAAATTTTTTGACAATTTAAATAATAATTAAAATGGTGAAATATTTAATCTTGAGAATATGTAAGGTACTTAATTGTCATGTAAATTTATGATGTATTAATGCAAATAATAATAATATTGCAAAATAAATAAGACATGACATCTCTCTCTCTCTCTCTTTTTTGTTTTTTACCCTAAATGCACTACATAATGCATTTTCACCTTTGTTTCTCGGATTGCGGTCAACCCAGTCTCCAATCAAAGCCCCTAATAAGAGCACCGATCCGGCCACCACCAGTCCAAAGATGCCAGTTAACAGCAGGTTATGCCCATACAGCCCAATCAGGAAGACAGAGATGGCGAAGTGCCACATGAGATCACCCTGGCATGCGAAAAGACATGATCAGCTCAAGATATCATACCTGAGATATCATAATTCACATATTTTGTGTGGTCCTCAAAGTATCATGAAAAAAACCTGTAATAGTGTGCCAGAGCTCATGCCCTGTTTACTGAGTGCCAGCATTGCAGATATGAAAACAGCTCCTTACCCACATAGATAACGCTCCGCTCACATAGATGAGGAACTTGGGGCCCTTGAGGTAGATGAGGGCTGATCCTATGAGATAAAGAGTTTTTAAAGATTTATTACTTGTATGCGCATTGGTTGTAGAATAATAGACTGTTTAATGCCAGACGGCAAGAACAAGCAGGCTCTGCAGATTTTTAGCATCTTCTAATATAAAATAGCAGAATGTTTTTCTATTTTAATCACTCTATAATAAGCCTTACCTTAAAATTTAAAAGGATTGTTTACTTTCTAAACTCGTTTTGTTTTTTTGTTTTGTTTTGTTTTGTTTTGTTTTGTTTTGTTTTGTTTTGTTTACTTCCGTGGAGCACAAAAGTAAAAATGATGAAGATTTATGTTGGTCGCTCCATACAGTTATGATAAATGGGGTCTTAGGATTTTAGATTAGTCTCATAAACCATAAACTCAAGAACCAGATCACTCTGATTGTTTTGTTTTGTTTTGTTTTGTTTTGTTTTGTTTACTTCCGTGGAGCACAAAAGTAAAAATGATGAAGATTTATGTTGGTCGCTCCATACAGTTATGATAAATGGGGTCTTAGGATTTTAGATTAGTCTCATAAACCATAAACTCAAGAACCAGATCACTCTGATTCATGAAAACCATCACTGTATTTTGTGAACGAGTTAAAGTGAATCGGACATTCACATACTTTCCTCACAAACTGTCAAAAACATGAAAAGCTTGGCTGGATTTACAGTAATTAAATTTTAATCGGTTTGTAGTCCAAAACAATAAACGTATGTACAGTATAACTGTAATATCGCACTTGACTTGAATAGATCAAGCGTTTTGTACCTTCTTTTTGGTGTTATGGAAAAGCATGAAAAGCATGAGAGGAAAAGCCTTTCCGAATGTTCACTAAATTTGTGTGAACTGTTCCTTGCATATTCTGTCAAGCAAACTGAGTGTGTAATTATATGGAAATATCACAGGTATTTGACTAGTTTGAAGTATTAAACCTGCCCAATATAAATAGTTTGATTCAAGTAAAGAAACATACGTGGTATATTCCTGGCTTTGATCACAGGTGAATCTCTGTCATTATCATCGTCAAACTCCACAGCAACACCACCACACTGGGCCCCCTCTGTTCTGAGAGACATCCTGTGTGAACAGCATGACTGTATTAGAATCAGGTTAAAAGATTGTAAATGCATAAATTGTTCAAAATAAATACATAAAGAAAATGTGACATGGTTGTCATGAACTACAATGAGACTTGATGTATACAAACGTGTTTAAAAAACAAAAAAACAATTTTGAAAATAATAATAATAATTAAAAATAAAATTATTAAATAATTATTAAAAATAATGATAAACATCCTAAAATATATGCAATCATTAGTCAATAGTAAATAATGATTAGTTAATCATGTGTCACATTTTAAATATGTGTATAGTTTTCTATCACATCTAATAAGTACTATGTACATAGTACAATATTAAATATAAGTAATTAATTTAGCATAATCCATGGCCATGAATTCATTTTCAGTTATTATACACTACCGTTCAAAAGTTTGGGGTCAGTAAAATTTGTAATGTTTTTCGAAAGACGTCTCTTATGCTCACCATGGTTGCATTTATTTGATTAAAAATACTGTGAAAACAGTAATATTGAGAAATATTAATACAATTTAATATAACAGTTTTCAATTTTCAGTTTATTCCTGTGATGGTAAAGCTGAAATTTCAGCATCGTTACTCCAGTCTTCAGCGTCACATGATCCTTCAGAAATCATTCTAAAATGCTCATTTGTTGCTCAAGCAACATCTCTAATTATATACTAATTATTATTAATAACTTCATTTGAAACTTAATATTCTTGTGGGGACTGTGATACTTTTTCTTTTAGGATTCTTTGAGGAATAACGAAAGTGGGAAATTCAGAAGAACAGCTTTTATTTGAAATAGAAATTTTGTAACATTTTAAATGTCTTTACTGTCATTTTTGATCAATTTAACGCATCTTACTGACCTAAAACCTTTCAACAGTAGTGTGTTATTTAAAAAAAAAAAAAAGAGTAAAAATATATTATTGTATTACTAAAGTATACTGTGAGTTTTAATAGATCAGTATTCAAAATGCTTTTTGAACTTTTTTTTTCTTTACAATATATAATCACAATTTGAGTGAGAATTTGATTTGGAAAATGAACATGAATTTTGTGTGAAACTTGATGATCATGATTTGAAAATGAACCAGAGAGCATCTTGAGTTTCAACAGAACCAAGAACATCTGACTGTCACATGATCAAGATTACAAATTTGATTGTACAAAAACTCTACAAAATATGAAAGATTTCTTCACCATTTTACATCATAACATTTTTTTAGTTTTCAGTTTAAAATCAAAATTTGATTCCCAGGCTTTCAGTGTGACCTCAAGCCTTTAAGACCCCACCGTACACATAATATTAAAATACTAAAGCCAAAAAAGACAGGTAGAAAAAAAAATCACCTGATATTTGACTCCTCCTTTGAGTCCTCCTTGCTATGAGTGCTTGCTGTGTCTCAAGGTTGTGCTATCCATGTGTCCCAGGTAAGGATGCTTGCATGCAGGCCTGAATTCCAGCAGTCGTACTGTGAGGGGCTTGATAACATCATAGTGCATGAGGGCACCATTGTATGAAACTGCCAGAAAAGCAGAACGAGTCACAGGCTGACAAAGGCAGCCAGCATATTCCACAGCACGTGACAGCGAAGGGGGACAATGTCACCGTTCACCCCCCACACCACTAAAAAAGACCACCCTGTCACTCAAATCTCATACACGCACACACGCATATAGTAATAAAACACTCGACATACTCATTCAACACATCAACATTGATGTTTGCATTTAGATATGTTCATTTTTATTGCCATGGCCTGATATGATTACATATTTAAGCAATTAATAATCAGTCAAAACAGGTTTTATGGCCATCATTCGCAAAGTGCTGTTTAAACAATGATCATATTATGGACATCCGAACAATATCTGAACAAGATATTTGCATGCAGCACCTTGAACCCTTCAGATTAACTTGTATATAATAACCAGTGCTGTCAAACGATTAATCGCGATTAATCGCATCCACAAGTTTTTCTTTAAATAATATATGTGTGTATACTGTGTATATTTATTATGTATATATAAATACAAAAACATGCATGTATATATTTAAGAAAAATATGTTATGTTTATATATGAAATATATTTATATATAATATAAAATATAATAATATAAATGTAATAGTTTGACAGCACTAATAATAACATATAATGAATGCTGTTTATCTCAGCACACTTCAGATAACAAAACAATAAAATTGAAAAGTCCTACAAGTTTTGACCAACAAATTCTTCTGTAATTGTATTGTTGTTGTTTTTTATTTGTAAACATGTTATAGTCTACCACTTATTGTTAGACCAAAGAAGAACATAATTAATCTAAAATTACAGTGGATTTAGTGACCCAGATGTTTCATAAAAAGGGGGAACTTTTCACATTATTAAAAGGCTGCTACATGTTTATTATCTTGACCACCATGAATAGATGTGCTTTACTTACTATGTTGCTCAGAAAACATACGCGTATGGTGCTTAGAAAAACAAAATATCTAAAATGCACCACTTATAATTTACACATTTTGATGATGTTAACACTTTCCTGCTCTTTTTAATATAAATGCTGAGTCTGACAACACATTTTCATTATCCCTTTTTTTAAGAGGAAAGTCTTGTAAATGGATTAGTCTTTTATTGTTTATCTATTTATGTTTGCCTGGTGATAAATTTCACCAGGAAGCAATCTGTTAAAAATTGTTCTGTTTTTGCGTTTCAACTGGTTAAATATCACCTACTGATATGAGAACAGTTCCTCAGTGCTCTAAATACACGATATGCCTGATATTATAAGGGCTCTTAAAGGGGTCATATGATGCGATTTCAAGTTTTCCTTTGTCTTTGGAGTGTTACAAGTTGTTTGTGAATAGACCTCGTTGCACCGGGACACGGTAAGGGGCGTAACATTTCCATCACACGCTTGAGGTATTCGGCCAATCACAACGCACTGGATAGCTGGCCAATCACAGCACACCTCGCTTTTCAGACCGATGAGCTTTGTAAAAATCGACGCGTTTCAGAAAGGCGGGGCATAGAGGAGAAACAATAATGTACAGTATGTGGAAAATAATGTGTTTTTTGAACCTTAAACCACATAAACACATTTCATTACACCAAATACACAAAATAATGTTCTTTTTAGCAACATCATATGACCCCTTTAATACAACCTCAGGTGCTTTAATGGTGTCTCAGAGCCTGATGTTTGCAGGATTTAATTTAATATCAATAAAAAGAAATGTACAGTACTGTTCTAATGGCTGATTCCAAAAAGTATGAATAATAATCAGATTATGAGAAAATTATGCAATGAGACAAATATAATTTTTTTTATTACAGATAAATATTTATTGCACTTGCAAGAAACATGGCCATATATTCCTCTCAAAATCAATGGATTTTTTTTTTGGGGGGGGAGGTAAAAAAAGATGTTTGGGTCAAATCAAATGAGTCAAAAAAAGTTTCTCTATAATCAAAAATCAAAATTAGTTGGCATTATTTGTTAGAAAAAATAAATAAATGTATCTATAAATTTAAAAAATGTCTGCTATATGCAACTACCAAATATGGCACATAATTATCTTATTATTTTCCTTATCACACTAATTTTGCATATATTTTCAATTACATATTACTAATATAATGAGCACATTTTTTTTTTCAGCAGGCCCTAATTAATATCTTACTTTAACCATACACTTCTAGTAAACGTTGCTGTGTTATGGCAATTTGGAAAACAAAAGCTGGAACCACTATGACATATTGGACAAAATATTTTTAAGGGACAATGGCAAAAAAAACAACAAAAAAAAAAAAACAATATTCCATCAGTTCTGGAAAAGGCATTTTTCTAACCTATGAATGTATAAAACTACAGAACTTTGAATTGGATCTCATGTGTAGAACTTTTGGTCAGATTTCTGTGACTTTTTGTGACTTCAGCTCTTCATCCTGTATATGAACTTTATACGATACAGAATCAATTTCTTGAACTGGGGCACTGGGATGTTTCTTGCAGCAGTATTCTCGTATGGCTCTGAAAACAGCAGTGCCGGGTACAGACAAACTAGGGATCCCAGCCAGGAGAAAGATTATTACATAGATCCATGATGGATATGGCTTCTTCTCTAGGGTTGGAAAGTTTTCCTATATGAGAGCAAGATCATTTAATTAATTCCAAATGAATGCTCTACAAATTACAATTTTTTGTAACAAGAATCAGTTTATGTTAAATAATTGATTAAACATCACCGATTCAGGGTCCCAGGCGATGTAGAAGATTTCCTTGGTGACGATGGTAGAGAAGTAGAAGATGAAGATGGCTAACATGATGAGGGGACTAATGACTCTCCATGTGGCTTGCCAGAAAATGTTAGGCTTATGTCCAATCATGAATATCATGTCTTCATTGAACCTGTTCATAAACAGAAGATAACATAATTTATGGCTGATTTCAGTGAGCTTTATCTAAACAATAAAGTCATAAATGCATTTTCTAGTCACTGTGAAAACATCCATGAATTGCTGATACGTGGTTAAACTGTTCTAAGGGCAGTACTAAGATGTAACTCGTCTATGTCCTATAACCAATTCTAATCATCTTGTTTTGTAATAGTTGACCCAAAAATGAAAATCTGCAGAAAATTTATACTGAGCCCATCCAAAAATTATTTTTTTCATAAGAACAGATTTGGAAAAGTTTAGCATTACATCACTTGTTCACTAATGGACCCTCTGCAGTGAATGGGTGCTGTCAGAATAACATTTACAATTACATTTACATTTAGGCATTTAGCAGACACTTTTATCCAAAGCGACTTACAAATGAGGGCAACAGAAGCAATCAAAACCAACAAAAGAGCAATAATATGTAAGTGCTATGACAAGTCTCGGTTAGCCTAACACAGGCTTTTTTTTATATATATTAAATAAAAAGAAAACAAGTAGACTGAAAAAGAATAGAGAACATTAGTGTTTGAGGGTCTCTTTTTTTTTACAAAAAAGAAAAAAGAAAAGTCAAGAATAGAAAAAGAATTGAGAATACTATAGTGTTAGAGGCTCTATTTTTAAATAATAGAAAGCAAGTATTGTAAAAAGTGCAAGTGTTAAAGTGGTATTGTATGTGTGCAAGTGGTATTGTAAAGAGTGCGAGTAGAGAGAATAGAAATAGAATAGAGAGTGCTAGTATTAGAGGGTCAAGTAAAGATGGAACAGATGTGTTTTTAGCCGTTTCTTGAAGATGGCTTATATATAATATAAGAAGATGAATATATAATATGAATAAGAGTACAAACAGCTGCTAAAAACATCACAATAATCCACAAGTAATCCACATGACTCCAGTCCATCGATTAATGTCTTGTGAAGCCCCTATTATGATGCTTTTATCAGATATTTGGGCTCTCATTCTGACGGCACCCATTCACTGCAGAGGATCCATTGGTGAGCATGTCTCCAAATCTGTTTTGTTGAAGACAGTACTGTTTCTAGGCATAGGCAAGCTAGGCGGTCGCCTAGGGCGCCACCAGCAGGAGGGGGCACCAATGAGCGCATGTACTGGTGCTACATTTTAGCAGGGTTGTGATGAGTGGCACGGCCACCCTGAAATATGTAATATGAAATATATGATTGCCGCCCCCACTGGATCCCCCAACATAATTGGGCTACAGTACTGTCATTCTGACGATGCCTGTCTGCTAGTGGATCAGAGCGCTGTCAATTGCTGCCGGATTGTTGCATGCAAAGTTTGCATTGGAGCGCTCAGCAACATCATTAGATCAGTGGGTTCTGTCAGTGCTTTTTCAAGGTAAGGCTTTTTTTTTGCCATGCAATAAAGCCAAGTTCAAAGGCCAATTTAAAATATTGGTACAATAAAAAGTGCAAGAAATCAGTCCAAAATGTGTGCGTTTTTGTGCCAATGCATTGATAAAGGATCAGCGTGTTGTGTAATATTCCCAACAAACTTTAACAGCCAATTAAAAAATATTGGTGTAGTTAATAGAACCAGCGTCATACACATAGAGGGCAGGGTGTCACGTTTTTTATAGGGGAACAAGTAACAAAGGAACAAGTAGCTGCATTCTGATTACTTTTATGCCACTGATCAGGCTTTTATATGTAGTTTGAGGTAACAAAGGGTTTTATATTTGACTGAAATAATGCAATAACTGACAAAACAACTGAACAAAAAACAGATAAAGACAAAAAGTAGCCACTGATAATATCTAAACATGTATCCAAATCCAAATGGAATAAAATTAATTTATGTGTGATGACACATGCTAATAGGGATTTCGCCTAGGGCGTCAAAATGGCTAGAAACGTCTCTGGTTGAAGAAATAAATTCATCTACATCTTGGATGGCCTGAAGTGAGTAAATTTTCAGCAAATTTTCATTTTGGTGAACTATTCTTTTAAATACAATTTACCTGCTAAACTTAGGCTCAAACCTACCTGTCTATCCCATAGACATACACAACTCCAATCATCTCAGAGAAAGCAACGATGAGGAGAGGAATCGATCCGGCAAAGCTGTCAAACAGGGCTAGCCAATAGTTCCCTGAGCCCTGAACAAATATCAACCCAACCAGGCAGCACACCAAGCACGTTACCCCTGTTGTGAACAATGAAGAGAGAAATTTAAACTACTTCTGAAACAATATCATCACTTGGATGGAGGTATGTAAAATCTGCAATGAATTATTTGTATTATGATGGTCACAAAGTAGGTCTACTATACATACCTGAAATGACCTCTTTGGGCCAGCTTTTGGGAAAGACCTTCAGGTCCTGCAGGGGAACCAGAACACCCTCAATGTTGCCAAACATGGAGGACAGGCCGAGACAGAAGAGCATGATGAAGAACAGAACGGACCAGAGTGGAGACAGTGGCATCTTGGTGATTGCCTCAGTGAACACAATGAAGGCCAGACCTGTTCCTTCTACACCCTGTGAAAGTGTGAAGTTACTGGATTATTTCAGTTCCTTAATGCTGTATTAAAATATTTGGGATTAGTATTTTTTAAAGAAAGAAATAAAGTATTACTTTTATTAAAAAATGATACATTCAATTGATTAGAAAACCTGTTGAAAAAAAAACAGCATATGCTGGTTAGTATGTTCTTTTTCATAGGTTCCCTCAACGCTGTGTAGCTTTACGCAATGGGAACACCTCCCAGGTGTGACGATTGTCTGAAGCCCGTATAGAATCACGCCAATTCATTGGCTGATGGTGTGAGATACCACCCCTACGTCATACATAATTGACATAGACCCACGCTCTCGCCATCTTACACCTCAGATTTTCCTCTCTTCAGAAGCATTCGCTTCTCGTGGTTTTTCTGGCCCATTTCTTGGCGTGGTTTTAGTTTTGGATTCTTTCCACTTCAGTGACCGCATCTGTGGAATATTATTCTCCGAGCGGTGAGTGGAATGGACTTTCATCAGTGCCAGCCACCGTGCTCTCGTCTCATCGCGAGTGACGACCAACACGGTAAGTGCGTCAGATGTGTGGACCTGGCCCATGCACGAGACGCTATCTTTGGCATTTCAAACTGCAAGTGCTGCGAGAATTTAACTCTTAAAACCTTTCCTTCAGGATAGAGGATGTTTTGTTTACTGTGGCCTCCAACTTTGAGGATTTCCCCTATACAGAGCTAGTAGACGTTTTAGCACGTGCCACTAAGAAGTTGTGCTTAGATTGGCCGGGCAAGCCTCGCGAGTTCCAGTCATCTAAGCTTGACGAGCATTTCCTCAGTGGCTCTGGATTGCGCCCGGTGAGGAGTAAGTTGCCTGTCTTCCCTGACCTGCATCACGAGATCTCCAGGTCCTGGAAGCAGCCTTCCTTCTCCCGTCTCACTAATGCGGTGGCCGCTGACTTCACCAACCTCGTTGGTTCTGTGGAGCAGGGCTACGCTGCAGTCCCGGTGGTCGAGGACATGCTCGCTGCACACCTCTCACCAACTTCCGCCACCTCATGGAAGTCCCGCCCTCTCCTCCCGTCTAAGCCTTGTAGGACCACTACCGCTTTGATCGGTAAGTCCTACATGGCGGCGGGACATTCAGGTGAGGCTCTTCACACCATGGCCATCCTTCTGGCCTACCAAGTGGAGGTGCTGAAGGAGATGGACGAGGGGGACGGTGTGACCGCTGAAGCTGTTACCTTCGTGCTACTAAGCACACAGCGCAGGTGGTTGGACGCAGTATGGCAGGTTTGGTGGCGGCTGAGCGCCACCTGTGGCTAAATCTTATGGAGATCAGGAAGAAGGAGAAGGTTTTCCTTCTTGACGCCCCAGTCTCCAGCTCTGGCTTATTCGGCGAAGCAGTTAATGCCATCGTCGATAAGTTTAGAGCTACCAAAACACAGTCAGCTGTGTTTAAGCAGTTCATGCCATGGCGTGCACATGAGCCAGCCACTGCTTCGTCCTCCAGGGAGCGCCCAGCCCCCAGAAGTCGGTAGAGTGAGCGACCTGGCGCATCCCCCACCGTACACGGTCTGGGGAGCTCGTACTCATTCCGCTACTCACCAGCGCCCTCGCAAGGGGGTAGATTTGAAGCACTCGAACAAGCCCCCCGCGGCGGCTTCTTCGGGTAGCTCATGATATGCGTATCAGGAAGAGGAGAGCTTCCCCCGCCTTGTTGGATTGTGACAGACCGCTGAAGTGTATCTGTCCATCCCCTAGATGCTCTCCTTCTCCAACTGCTCCATCCTCGCCGCTAGATGCACCTCGAGGAGAGCAGGCCATTTTCCCTCTTTGGTGATCGTTGAAGGTTGGAGACACTCAAGGTTTTCTCCCCTCAGGGTTGCTGCAAGCTGCAAGCATTGTTTGCGCGGTGAGGGACGCCCAGCCCTTTCCCCCCGCGTCAGCATCTCCTGCCCTTGGCTTTACGGCCTCATCAGGTCATGCCCCCGCGCACGAGGATGCTGTGAGCTGTCTTTTGCTTCGGCCGGATGCATGTCCCTCCCTTCAGAGGGATGTTCAGAGCAGGGACCCCGTGTTGGCATCCCTCTTGAACTGTTCCACCCTACTACCTCTGTCGGCCTTCCTGCAGTGAACAGCGCCGACGAGCTCAAGCTCATCCCAGCGGTCTTGTGCAGGGTGATGACGTGCGGAGTCTGCCTTCTCCTAGTAGCCCTGTTCTGGCCTTCCCAGACGTGGTTCTCGGAGTTGGTCTCCCTTCTGGAATGCGATCCATGGGAGATTCCAATCAGGAAAGACCTGTTGTGTCAGCTCCAGGGCAGAATTTGGCACCCACGTCCAGAGATCTGGAAGTTGTGGGTATGGCCGATCTGAGGTTGCCCATAGCCTTTGATCTCTCGGATGGAGTCCGTGAGACCATTAATAGTGCCAGGGCCTTTTCCACTAGGAGGCTCTATTCCTCCAAATGGAGGGTTTTTGAATCCTGGTGCTCGGCTCATGCTGTGGACCCAGTCAGCTGCCCAGTTGTTTCAGTGCTGGAGTTCCTGCAAGAAAAGTTTTTGGCTGGAGTGGCCACTACCACCCTGAGAGTCTACGTTGCGGCTAGTGCTGCTCGAAGGGACTCGAACGATGTCCCGCTGAGTAGACATCGTTTGATCTCCTCCTTTGTGCGTGGGGCTAAGCGCTTGAGGCCGGTTCGTCGACCTAGTTTCCCTTCTTGGGACCTTTCTGTTGTCCTGAAGGGGTTGCTGGAGCCTCCTTTTGAGCCTCTAGAGTTAGCTCCCGAGAGGATTCTGACACCAAAGATTACACTTTTGTTGGCGTTGGCCTCTTTAAAGCGTTTAGGGGACTTGCAGGCTCTCTCTGTCAGCGAGTCCTGCATTGAGTTCGCTCCTAGTCTGGTCAAGAAATTCTTGAGACCCAGACCTGGTTATGTCCCCAAAGTTCTCTCTACGTCTTTTCGTTCACAGGTGGTAGTTTTGCAGGCTTTCTCTCCCTCCTCTTTGAGTGAGGACGGTAATCTTCATCCGCTCTGCCCTGTCAGGGCCCTGAAGATTTATGTGGACCGTTCCAGTCAGTGGCGTAAGTCCCTACAGTTGCTGGTGTGTTTTGGTGCAGGCTGCAGAGGGCTAGCCACATCAAAGCACATAATTTCCCACTGGGTTAGGGAAGCTATTTCGAAGGCCTACGAGGTGGGCGGTCTGCCTTCACCTCTAGACGTCAGGGTTCATTCCACCAGGGGGGTGGCTTCCTCCCAAGCTTTGTTTAGAGGGTTTCCCCTGGAAGATATTTGTATGGCGTCAGGTTGGTCCACTTCCCATACTTTTGTGAGGTTCTATAAGCTTGATCTGAACAGCTCCTGGCTCCCAGGTTCTTCTGTTTGAGCCAGCTGTGTTTTAGTGTTCTGGTCTGTAATGGGCCAGACCTGGCAGTGCGTTAGCTTGGCGTGTGTGGTATATCGTTCCCATTGTGTAAAGCTACGCAGCGTTGAGTAAACCTATGAAAGAGAACGTCTCAGGTTACTTACGTAACCCATGTTCTCTGAGTAGGGAACAAGACGCTGCGTCCGCTTGCCAAGCTCCTCACGCTGTCGTCCTGCTTACCTGACAGGTTTATGTCAATTACGTATGACGTAGGGGCGGTATCTTGCACCATCAGCCAATGATTTGGTGTGATTCTATATGGGCTTCAGACAATCGTCACACCTGGGAGGTGTTCCCATTGCATATAGCTACGCAGTGTCTCGTTCCTTTCTCAGAGAATATGGGTTACGTAAGTAACCCGAGACGTTTTGAAGCATGCTAGCTGGTTTGAGCTGGTTTAAGCTGTTTCCACAAAATCATGGTTTCCACAAAAATATATCTGTTTTCAACATTGATAACGATAAGAAATGTCTTGAGAAGCAAATCAACAATGAAGACTGAAATAATGGCTACTGAAAAGGAATAAATTACATTTCAAAATTCAATATTCAAATAGAAAACAGTAAAATTAAACATACATTTCCATGCTGCTAATGTAACCTTACATTAGAAGTTGTTTGTACAATAATAATAATAATTATTATTATTATTATTATTAATAATAATAAACAATATATACTGTATAGATATATATATATATATATTGTAGTTTGTTTATTTAATTTTAATGTTGAATTTTAACATTTTAAAGATAAATGGCTATAATTACACATTTTATCCCCAGAAAGAACAAAATAATTTCATTTATTAGAGACAAATATTTACACCAATATAGGTTGGTCTTGGAGGAACTTGGTATTGGAATAAAAAAGTGGTATCTCCCATTCGTATACTGTACCTCACTGAGGAAGCTGTTTAGATCACAGGTCTTAAGATGGAGGTTGCTGATGATATCAGGGTTTGTACTATTAAGGCTGTGGAGAACCTCTTGATAGTTGCTCTGAGTGATGTTTCCTTCTGGCAGATCAAATGTGTTCAGAAGAGTCAAGATGTTTCTGCAGGACAAAGTTAAGATAAGTGCTTCAGAATGGAGTTTAAATGCATTAAAACACTATTGTAATATTTTAAGATTTTAAGTTATTCAAAAATAAATAACTTTTATTCATCTTTTTTTTTTCAATCTTGGTTAATTTATATTTTATAAATATTTATAAATGTATAAATGTTTAAGAAATGTTATTATGAAATAATATTAAAAATATAAACTTTTCATGTTAAAGGTCCCCTGAAATGCTTAGAAACACACAGCCTTACTCTATGTGTTGACGTCATTTTAACTGAAACAGGAAGACAGGGCGGGACATATCAAGAAGCCCTGCCCCTTGATGTGACATCAAAAAAATCGTTGAGCCGTTTTGGCGGAAGCGACGAACTGCACGCTTTGAATGCTTACATCTTCTAAATGCGAATTTTGTCACTGTTTTGGAGCACACTGCCTTATAGATAACCTTAAGACTAACATATTGATACTAACACCCAAAAAACTTTAATTTTGATTTCATGGGGACTTTAAATATAAAAGTATTAAAGTATAGTAGTTTATGTAGAACTAACATCAATCAAGATTAACAAATACTGTAAAAGTATTGTTCATAGTTAATTTTTGCAGCAAATGTCGTAGCATAATGCATAGTATTAGTTACAATAGTCTTTTGATAAAAAAAAAGGTTTTCAAAGTATCAACAACCGAGTCAGTCAAGTGAATGTCTCCATACTTATCTGTGGAATTGTCATGAATCACTTTTTCCCAAAACAGAAGGTCAGATGATATTGTTGTGACACAAACACTCACCCACTCAAACAGTCATCAAATCTCTCTGTAGCTCTGAAACCAATGATGCTGTAGATGACAGTGGCAGCGTAGATCGAGGTAAAGGCGTTAATGATGGAGATGATTACTGCATCTTGCTCACAATTATTGCTGATGGAAAGAGAAAGAATAATGAATCTGTTAATCACTGAGGTGTCTGCATTAAACTTTGGGTGGGATTTTCAACTGATCATAAGAATAAACCTCCTAGAGACCAATGTCTTATTTTTCACCACAATAAAAGGCTTTATTTTACAAAAATCAATCAAAACATTATATATGTGTATATGTATATAGTGTAAACGTAGCCTCAACACACAAAAACACTTAAAACATGAACTTACTGCACAGAATTGTAGCTGGAGAAGGAGATGAGACCTCCAAAAGCCAGAGAAAATGAATAAAACACTTGTGCACCTGCATCTAACCATGTGGATGGGTTTGCTAACTCGTTTAGCTGCAAAACACACAATTTTGTGTTTTATGAGAGTACTGGTTGTATTAGAACTTATGAAAGTTGAATTTGTTTGATTTTGACTCTCACATCTGGAGTGAAGAGGAACTTAATGCCATCAACGGATCCTTTCAGAGTCAATCCTCTGATCAGGAAGATTGTAAGAACTACATATGGCAACGTAGACGTCACATAAACAGCCTTTAAAGAGAAAAGAGGAGAGAAAATCAATCAACCAGGGGCGTAGCCATCATTTCAGAAGTGAGGGGGACAGAAATGTTATATATATATATATATAAATCAACCTTAATGTGAGTGTGAATATCATATCTGATGACAGATACTTTAGGTATGGCACGGTGAGTTCAAACTTTATGTTTTGTGGCTCTTGATTTAGCGATAAACACTTTGACATTCTGGAATTATAATCCTTTTTATTGCAACAGTTAAAGCAAAACTGTCTGCTTAATTGTTCACAAGAGCTGTAAAGCTGTTCTGTGCTGGAAATTTTTACAAGCATATGTCCTTACAGTACGTCACTGTGATCTTTATTCTTTATTTCAACATTCATTTATAGCATTCTCATGATATAAAAAGGTATAACCTTTGACAACTGTATTGAGTACTGTTTTACTGGTAAAGCTGTCTTACTTGAGCATTAATGATTACAGATTAGCAAACGGCTTCCCAACATTTTTGCCAGTTGAACTCCTTAGACGTAACATATTTATTTTAAATACCCCTTGAGATTTTAAGTTAATATTGCAATAATTGAATGTCACATTCACATTATTTTCTAAGAATTTTATTTTTAAATTATTTATAGAATTTTTTAAATAGAAATTATAGAAATTATTATATGTACATTTATAGAAATGTACATATATGGCTATAATTATTGTTGTTGTTGTTTTACTCTAATTATAAAAATTAAGATATAAATATATTACCATTTTAAATTACAATTGTCCGGTAGAATAAAAAATAATAATACTTGACCCTTACACAAATAAAATATATTTCCTTAAATATTAGCAATCATATATATATATATCAATAATATATGAAATTATTTATTATATGGATTAATATCACTGTAGGGTGCCTTTTGGTGTCCTGTACATAAATAACTCATTTGCCATGATAACTTAACATAAAAATTACTATGAAAGGGTGTGTTATATTAGGCTAAGTTTTTATATTCATAACAAAAGCATTACTTTGCTCTTTAGATACTTTTTTTTTTAATTTAAATTTTTTAGTTTTGTGTAAGAGGATGCGTGTTATTTTGCTATGTTCCATGCACTGCTCATTTTACTGCACATGATAAATGTGACATCATTCATAAATATATTGTAAATCTGCTTCAGATTCTGAAATATTCTTGTTTTCCATCAGTGCTGTTATTAGAGCAGCTCTACCTTTCCAGTCGTCTCTATTCCGCGGATGCAACAGACGTACAGCACTCCCCAGGCCGAGATCAGACAGAGGATCATCCACCACTGCAGACCTCCTGTCTCATCTATAGCCACTGAGGTGTTCAGAGTCTCACGATACCAGAAATAGTCCACAGGTGAGCTCCTCTCACACTCCGAAACCAGTCCTGCCAATAATCCATGTCCATGATAGCATTTTTAAAAACACATTCAGAATTTAGTTCCTCCTCACGGTGCTCATTTACTGTACCTGTCCTGTTGGCATTGATGGGACACTGGCTCCAAGGCAGAGGCTCCTGGAAGGAGTTGAAGAAGTACCACATGACCCAGGCTATGATGGTGTTATAGTACAGACTGACCAGAAAGGACACACACATAGATGCAATACCTGCAACAGAACAGGAAGTAACCTACTTAGATCACATACTCAACATGGACAGTCTTTACTCAATTTATTTCATTCTATATTTAATATGATATTTAATATTGAGCTCACCAACTCCAAGCATGTAGGGGTTAATAGTTCTCCACACCCCAACGCTTCCTTTCCTTAGCCGCTGACCGATGGCAAACTCCAGATGGAGAAGAGGGATTCCCTCAAAAACCAGCAGGATTAGGAAGGGAATCATGAAGGCCCCTGAAATAAAATAAATATGATTTTCATTAGCATGTAATATGTCACTGATGCTTGTCACGTCTTGTGGTTTGTGTTTTCCACCACAGATGTGTCATCAATACAACTACAAATACATTTTTCATACTGTTGAAGTCAACGGGGACACCAACTGCATATTCTTCAAAATATCTTCTTTTATGTTGAACAGAGGAAAGAAATTCATACAGGTTTGGAACAACTAGAGGGTGAGTAAATGATGACAGAATTTTCATTTTTGGGCGAACTATGCCTTTAATAGATTGTATAAAATAGTAGGCTATATTAACAATATACAGTTACTCAGTAAATTAATTTACATTTACAATTGTAAAGTTCCATTAAGTTTTTTTTTTTGGCTACTTAAAATGAGCAAAGTCACTTCTGGAACAGATGCCATTGTCAGCCATTTTCGCAGCAGTTGAGTTAATGGTTGGCTGGGACGCTGTGACCCTTAAGGAGTTCTCACTTGAAGTGATCTTACCACACTGTCTAGTTAACCTTGAGCTGAGGTCTGTGGTAAAAAAGTTACATACATTTATTACGCTTACCGGAAACATGTGAAAATTAATATGAGGCTTTAAGACCCAACGCTTTTTGATAGCATCTCATAAAAGAAAATCCCTTACACAAATTTATACCAGAGTAATCAAAGTTTATAACCATATTAAAGAATATAGCTACATAGTCACTATAGTTTTTCTTACTACTGTAAAGCCATAATAGATTAATGCAAGAGTATTTTAGTATTTTGAAAGCTCTTGTAAACTTTTACAAGGTGTAAATTTGTTGCTGTTCTAAATAATTGCATTATTGAAGTTATTATTATAATTAATAGAAATTAATATAATTATTTTAATATAAATTTGTGAATCATATGAATTGTTTTATTATTTCTTCAGCTGGAAAGAAAAAAAAACTATCTTGAAACACTTTTCTTATTCTCATTAGTTTATTTTATTGCATAATAGAAGTATTATAAGATTTTTTTCTAATTCATTGTTTTCTTAACTCAACAAATACAATTTCTGATTTAAATATACAATTGTGTTAATGTTCTGTATGAATAATATTCTGTAAAACATATATTTTAAAATATTTTCTGCTAAGGCAAATTTTATAGTTTCCTAAACAAATTAAAAATGCATTGAAAATATTTTATTATTTTAAAATTACCTGTTTTCTTTGTTTACTTGACACATCAAATGTCTCATGTTTTGTCTCTTGGTAAACTAACTTAAAAAAAAAAAAATTAGGGGCAAAATTGTTGGTCGTGGTGAACACCAAAATTGAGGGGCATCATTTGTGTAAAAGCTGATATGAAGTTGTATAATTAATTTTCTCACAGCAAACTTTGAACTGGTTTATGCCAGTTTCACTCTTTGTTCAAAAATATATATTTTTGATATTTTCACGATGGATTTTCTTAAAGTTTAAGATTTAACTTCTGTATCTGGGATAAGGTTGAAATAATACAATTTGCATAAAAAGCATTTGAAAAGTAGAAAATGCAAACAGTTGTTGATGACAGGCCAAGATGAATTTACCATATTAAAATAATTAAAATCGGCAATTCATTATACTGCAACCCCCCCCCCCCCCCCCCCCCCACACACACCA
>NW_015539887.1:1646226-1653382 GCF_001515605.1 Sinocyclocheilus anshuiensis
CCCCCCCCCACACACACAAACTACATATACTATAATAATGTTTTATTATAATATGATTATTGCTTTGTATTAGTAATAATATTAGTAGGTTTTATTATTGGAAATATTACTCTGATTTTGAGATGATGATAATGAATGTTAATTTTGCCTAAAATGCTGAGCTAGATTTGCCAAATGGATAAAATAAAATAAAGAAAGATATGTGAAAAGTTATTGCATACCGCTTATGAAAAAAACAGGAAGAAAAAAAAAACCCCAGATACAAAATAGCAAAAAAGTGACCTCATATTTAGTATACATTTAATTTAACCATTTAATTATTTTTTGTATAAAAAAAAATAAACGTCGATTATTGCAGCGCATGTTATATACGTGTGTACTGTACACTGTCAGAGATATATCTGTAAAATGACAGAAAAAGTGCTGGCAGTACTTTATCCATTAATTTTACAGACATTTCTGTTAACTATAAAACACAACGCAATGCAGTATAAAATTAAAAATGCGGTAAAACACCTGAAAATGAATATCTGTGCCCTATGTTTTTGTAGAGTGTAGATCTGACATAATGGTCCACCTCTAATCTGAACTGATAGGAATGAACGCCTCTCAATGGTTCGAGCACAGATCCACCACAATTCAGCCCCTCAGAAGCCCAAGCAAGCACTCACCTCCTCCATGGCTCTGGCACAGGTAGGGGAAGCGCCAGACGTTGCCCAAACCCACACAGAATCCCACGCAGGTCAGCATGTACTGGGCTTTGTTGTCCCACTTGGGTCTGTCTCCAGCCTCCTCCACCTCCAGCCGTTCCAGCTCATCATGGCTCAGGATCCTGTCCTCCAGGCCTGGGTTCAGCAGCTTCAGCTTCATGATCTCCTGGGCTCCCTGCGGTGGGTATCTGTGGGGGAATCTCTGATGGTGTCGACAGCAGGGAGCTGTGGGAGATAAGGACCGTCTGAGTGGATGCAGGTAGTATATGTAGTGAACTTTGGCATCGTCCCACCAGGCCAGTGAGTCACGGAGTGTCTTGAAGATGGGGAAAATGTCCTGTCAGCTGAATGTGAAAAGAAGGGCTGTGACTGAGACTCTGTGCATGGCAATAATTAATGTCTTATCAGAGATTGAGAATCTGATTACATGTACATGTCTCTGCGTACCCATTCTTGTGGTTAATAACTAAAGATAATGATTTTTACAGCACTTTGGAGTAAGTCAAAGATCCTTAACAGTCCCATCAGCACACAAAGAGTAGAAAAAAGTCACTTGACAGATAATATATTTATTCAGTGCGCTGAGTCATTAAACGCAGTTCACTTGATAAGGGATGATGTTTTTATGACTATTTCCTGTGATTCATGTGTGAAAACTGATTATTTTATCAAAAAGCTTGCAATTTGTGATCATCAGCAACTTTCAAATCACGTTTTTTCTTATTCAGGTATATAGAAATCAAGGAGGGATGACAACTTCTGTTTCCTAAGTTTGTGGTGAGCTTGGTTAAAGAAAATAGAAATGGCAAAATGTTTTTACTATTTAATAGCACAAATTTTCCTGAGCCGACCAGACCCC
Organism: Sinocyclocheilus anshuiensis; assembly: GCF_001515605.1. Taxonomy (NCBI): domain Eukaryota; kingdom Metazoa; phylum Chordata; class Actinopteri; order Cypriniformes; family Cyprinidae; genus Sinocyclocheilus; species Sinocyclocheilus anshuiensis. The sequence goes on from NW_015539887.1 coordinate 1,647,796, forward strand.
CACATTTCACATTCAGAGAGGATATTCCGCTCATCAATCAGATCGCTGGAGTCCACAGACTTCTGAAAGCCCCACACAAGGTATGACAGACACCCCTAAAGCAGACATAGTTGTATCCACTCTCTGTAAATTACTGTGTTTATTAGAGGTATTTACATCTATATCTGATGCAGTGGCACAACTATTTTGTTATTGCAGTAATTCTGGAGGGCATCATGCAGTTTTATGGCAAGCCTTTTTAACATGTATTGCCTAAAACTTAGAACTAGCATTTATATTTATGTCATTAGTTCTTATTTTCTGTTTACTATTAAATGCTTGAATAGTGACTAGTATGTTAATGTTTCATTGGTTGTACACTTATAGTGTACTTACTTAAGGAAGTACTGGTAATATAAGGTACATTAGGGCCTTTCGCACCGCGGGAACCTTTTCATAGTACCAGAACTAATTGTGGAACTACCCACTTTTTGGCATTTAGTTCCACCGGAATTGGGTGCAATTTTAGTACTGGACTGCCTTTTTCGAGAACCAAATTAGCTCCTACTCCGGAGCAGGGTCTAACCAGCACAACTGGTACTAATCGTGACGTAAGTAGACATTGACTGGCCAAACGCGTACGAAAATGCCCTCACCCACCATGATTTAAAACGCTGTGTAAACATACTGTAAACATTGTGCGCGTACGAAAACACCCTCACCCGCCATGATTTAAAACGCCGCGTAAACATACTGTATACATTGTGTCAACTTATTTCGCAAGTATGGAGAACAGCGATAGATGGACGGACGCTGAAGTGCAGGCACTTGTAGCAAATGTAGCACTGCCAGTTGTCGTTGGAGATTCTTAGTCCTCCTTTCTGTTCTTTCAATCGCTTTACGTATACGTCGACATTCCATGTCCATTATTGTGAAACCCGCGAGACAACAAAAACACCGCTCCGATCACAGCGTCCTCCATCCTCCTGTTGTTAATGTTGTTCTTTGTTTCTGTTGTTGAACGCCGCGCACAAATGACGACGCTGTCGACCGGCTTACGTCACTTCTTAGTACACACTGTTGGTGCGAATGCAACCCTTTAAATGGTACTGGGAAATAGTTCGCGCAAAATCGTCCCAGTACTTTAGTACTGTACATTTAGTTCTGGAACTAAAGCGGTGTGAAAGGCCCTATTGGTTAAGCTTAGGTTTAGAGTTAGTACCTAGTTATTACCCAGTTATTGTAATTACTATAAATAGTACATGTATATGTGTAACACGGCTGTAAAATAAAGTGCTACAGTGTCATTAGATACTAATACTTATTCATTAGTTATCTGTTTCAGTTTTCTAATTGAATAGACACTGGTATATGTTTGACAGAAGTTCTATACCAGTCTAGTAAATTAGTTTAATTTAAAGTAGCTATTCTGACTAATAATTTGTAAACAACAATTCTAACTAATTAAAAAAAAGGGAAATGTTTCTAATAGCAGTTTGGATAGAAAGAATTGTCTAATAAATAGGTACTAGTCTATTAGTGTCAATAAATAAGTAATCTGTTTAATAAGCACTTGGAATGGACACATGTAACTATTCAAATAGTTACACATAACTAAAAATACTATTACTGGTTACACGTAAAACTGGTATTTGAAGTCTGAAGTAAATAGTTGATTTTTAAACCACAGATTCAGTTGACAAAAAATTACCAAAAACTTAAGTATAGTTAATTCTCGTCACTACTGGGATAGTGACTAGCAACAAAAGAATAAGTACTAGTGACTAATTGCTGTTGGCAACCAGTACTAATGAATAATCACTAGTGAACCTGAAAAATATACTGGTCACTTTTGGAATAACTAGTACACTGTAAAAAGTGGTAACCTGCAATGTAATTTTAAAGAGCCATTTGTGCTTGATTTAACCCTTAAAATTAGTCTTGGTTGGTATATGAATGTATTTAGGTTAGTTCAGTGATTTAAAATAATTTTGACTTGACTAAAACCAGATGATGACATTTTAAGGTTACAATTTTCAGTATAATTAGAAATATGCACAAGTAACAGTGCAAAAGAATTAATGTTAAATTGGCTTGCCATAGCATCTATGCAGTGCAAATGCACTGTTAGAGAGAAGTGATATGATGTCAGGATGCTTCAGTGCATCGTGGGCTGCACTGCACCAAAGTCTGCACTGTCCTGTGCACACAGGAGGTTGTTTGTTATTGTCAGTGCTTCTAAAGCACACCTTTTCAGACTCAAATATTTAGCTAATGCTGTTCTATTTAAATACAGCCAATAACAAAACTATTTTAGCGGCATTGTTAATTAGCAATCAGTTTTCCGATATCATAATAGGAATGACAGGTAACTGGTGTTGATAGTGTAGATATTCACATCCTGTCTCTTCTTGCAGCCTGTAATAAACCTCACCTCTAAATTACGCAGCTCTCCTTCATTACAGGCATGACCCAAGACAACTGAGGTTCTTCTCCAACTGTGTAAGATATAATTGTTGTCTTAAACTTGGTTAATTTCCACCACATAAACAGTGTTATCCTTTAAGCAGGTTTTAGGAGTGCTGTTATTGTGGTCTTAGAGGAATGCACAGCAGCTGAGTGCCATACTTGGGTCGACTGAATGCTTGAACATGCCATGTTCACATACTCAGGATTCTACAGCTGTCATTGGGACTGTCAGTGATGACCGTCCACATAAAAGGGTCCTCCAAGGGGCCAAACTGCCCTGTTTGGTGTATAGCTTATTCATTGTTGTTTGTATAGGAACATTACTGTTCTCTTGCGACTCAGAGCTAGTTTCCAAACAGGTGAATGTGTTACCATTAGTTGGTTTGCGATTGTTCGCTAGGTAAAAGTTAACGTGACTCACCCACTACCGGTCATCGATGGAACTTTTAGTGCATCACAGCTGCTTCATTACGAGTGGATCATTACTGTGATTTGAAGTACTGACCTTTCCAAAACAAACATGCATGGAAGTATTTCTGCGACTCAGTCCCCATCATTAAGATGGTTCCTTAAATCACTCGAATGAGTGATGAAACATTTTCAGCAGATGGATAAATAAGTCCAGATGCTCATTAGTTATTTGATTTTTGTTTTAGAATTAGAATTTTGTACGACTTTATACTCTATGACCCTAATGACATATTTTCTGTGAAACAGATCTGTTAACACTGTAGTCCAAAAATGGTTCAAAATTTTTCAAGAATGATATAATTTGATCTTTCTAAGCTCAATTAAAGGATTCTGAACAAAACATCTTAAGTTATATAAAAAGTTTATTATTCTAATATATAGGGGTCAATGACAAAAAGGGGGTTTCCACTGTCAAAACAATAAAAAATTAATACAGCTTTAAAATGTTATTTTTTTCTCTTTCATAGGTTAGAATGCGTCCTGTTTAATTGCTTTATTTTGTATTTTCTGAGCAAAAAATAATGTCTATCATACATTTTTACCACGATTTACAGGAAACGCCCACTAAAGTGTCATTCCATGCAACCAAAAAATCTTGTCAGGCATATTTAGAACCAGAATAATCAGATGTCATTAAAAGACTTCATTTAAAGATGAAATAAAAGTCATTTTAAATCTTTACCACTATCCTTCATACACTAGGTTTTACCCATTTAAGGCAGTTTTTAATCATTTAAAATATAAGAAAATTTTAGTATTATCACTTTTTCTTTTATATATTGTAATAAGTACAAGTCAAAATAAGTATGTTGTTTCATTTTTAGATAAATATATCTGTTATGCTGCATGATGATGGAACATTATTTCACCCATATTTTGACATTTTCCATGACTTTCTATGTATAAAAAATTACTTTTGTGGACACCAAAATGGAACGTCTCGTCTTTGAGCCATGTACGCACGTATATGCCAATCATCAGAGTTTGAGAGAAATGATGTATGAAATACTTAAGGTGCATTTTCATGGACAAATTCCATTCATTTTAATAGGAAAGACTGTGGGCGAAAGATTTTTTTGCAGTCAGATTTTGTAACAGGTTCAAGTTGGTCACATGGTTTTGCCGCATTCACCAACAGAAAGTAGCTTGATATGAAAGTCACTTCTGTGTAAAATGTGCTTAATTTATTCGTTCATTTATGTCTCTGAACTACAGATCTAAACATGCATAATCAAAATTGGAGTTGATAGCTGTATTTTCAAATGACTTTCACGCAAACATGTCCTATCATGTAAGATCTGGTTCACTTCTGAAGGCACCAGATCTGAAGGATTCTTCCAGTAAACAGCATCCATTGGAACTTGTGAGCACCATTATAAATCCTTTATTATGATTTCTGAGTTGCTTTTATCCAGCTTGGGATGAATCCTCAAGGGCATCATTTCTCCAGTGCATCAGGAGGTCCCAGCAAAGCTTTCGACTTCCTCCACACAATTCTTAGTTTAAAACAATCCATTGTTGGCAGCTTAGCAACATGAGATATGATTCAAATTCTCTTTGAGCCAACAGTTTGTTTTTCCCAATTTCCCAATGAAGCAGTCAGTGTAAGGAACCACAGAGATAATGGGAGTGTCAGTGATGTAAAGAGCTGTATATGGTTACCATTGAAACAGAGAGAGAGAGAAAGAGAGGAAAGGGGATGTGATGAGCTGGCATGTTATTTAACATCAGCCTGCAAATGAGCCAGTTGGATTCGTTCAGTTGAACCCAGTCCATCTTTGTCTTGATTGTTATATTCATTTACAGCAAGACTAACAGATGTGACATGCTTTATTATGTGTCCAGGGTGTCATACAAGGGTGTCGTAACTTTTATGTCGTTAATCAAAAAGTGCATTAGTAGAGTATATTAATATTGTCAAACAATTCCATCAGGAGTTTGGAACTTGGTTCTAAAATGCCTGGGACCTATTTGTCTGTTCATACTTGAATAAAATGGAGAGGAATTCTAATATTTATATGTAAGATACACAGACATGTTTTAGCAGCGTTATACATTGTTTATCCAGGATGCAGGGGTTAGTGAAATTGATATTGGCTGAGAAACATGAACCATATGGTGTGACACTGGCGTTGGTTTTGATTAGTTAGAGTCACTTGGGTGAGCCATTATTGCTTAACTGAGAAGAACAAGTAATGTTTCTGTAGGACACCAGAGGGTCAGTATATAAACTGCCATTCAAATCTTTGGGATCATTATGATTTTCAATGTTTTTATTTTTTTAAGTTTCTTATGCTCATCAAGGCTGCGTTTATTTGACCAAAAATACAGAAAACCCCCCAGTAATATTGCTATTTATAATAACAGTTTTCTATTTCAATATACTTTAAAATTAGTGCTGTCAAACAATTAATCGCGATTAATTGTATCCAAAATAAGTTTTTGTTTACATAATATATGTGTGCATACTGTGTGTATTTATTATGTATATATAAATACACACACATATATATATTTTGAAAATATTTACATGTATTTACATGCATATATGTATATTAATATAATTTATAGTATTTATAAATATATTTAATATATAAACATACATTTTTTTCTTAAAGGGGTCCTATTATGCTTTTTCACTTTTTCAACTTTAGTTAGTCTGTAATGT
>NW_015539887.1:1653471-1655198 GCF_001515605.1 Sinocyclocheilus anshuiensis
AGACACGCTAGCTTTCCCAAGGCAGACAAACTTAGAGTGGTTACAATCATCCGGGGTTAAATCGTGCTCAAATTGATTTGATTATGATGTAATATTTACACTGAAGCTCGCAGGCGGCTACGGTAAGGGGCATGACGTTTCCCGACCAGGCGCCGAGTGCTGCCAATCACAACACACACTGGCCCAGCTAACCAATCACAGCACATTTTGTATTTCAGAAGGCGGGCCTTCATTTGATACAGGAACTATTCGAGCCGTTCATGCCAGACTGGGGAGAGAGGTGTTGTAATAATGTAAAATATGTGAAAAATAATGTGTTTTTCGAACAACCTAGTATGAGAGCCTGTTCTAGTACACCCCCAAAACAAAATCAAGACTTTGTAATAGAGCATAATAGGACCCCTTTAAATATATACATGCATGTGTGTGTATTTATATATACATAATAAATATACTCAGTACACACACATATATTATGTAAACAAAAACCTTTATTTTGAATGCGATTAATCACGATTAATCGTTTGAGAGCTGTCAAGAAAATCATTCTAATATGCTGATTTATCATCAATGTTGGAAACAGCTATTTAATTTTTTTTTTTTCAGTATACTTTGAAGAATAAAAAGTTAAAAAGAACAGCATTTATTTAAAATATTTTGTAGCAATATACTATACCATTCAAATGTTTGGGGTCAGTATTTTTTTTTGTTATTTTTTGAAAGAAATTAATACTTTTATTCAGTAAGGATGTGTTAAATTGATAAAAAATTGATAGTAAAGTCTTATATTGTTAGAAAAGTTTTTGAAGTGCAAAAGGGCGAAAAGTTGTCAGCGTAATGTAACTGTTGATCCTCTTCCAAATTCTAGAGATATGGTTTGCGATACATTCTGACCTTATTGGATAGAATGTATTTTCAGATGGTTTAGTTATCTTGTTTCTGGATTGATTAGTCCTAGTTAAGGATGTCTTCCTTTTGTAAAACATCTGGGCCAGATGCTACTTTTGGTCCTGTTTTATCTTGCAGAAGATTAAAACATCCACCAGACTGATGTAGTGATATAGAGCACACACTGTATCCTTAAACCTTAAAGTCAACATGAAATCAAAATCCATCCTATTTGCATATTACAAATTCTTGTCCTTATAGACCAATTACCGGTTTGTAAACATTCAGGATGCGCGCGCATCATGGTTGCAGAAAACCCGGGAGAGATAGCCTTTAAAGCTAGAGAATTTCACGGATACGGTACAAAATAGTTAGGTTTAAAAAGATTATAAATTATATTGATTAGATGTCATTTTCAAAATGTTCTACGCATATTACAAGAGCTTGTCACCCAGCGATAAGCACTGTTATTCAACGAAATTGACGTTAGTGAGTGCGATAGTCTTACAGATCCGAAACAGGGATGACGTTTTTTGTGGGCGGAGCCTATCTGGAGGCAGAAAATGACGGTTTTCAAGCGGCAGTCTATGGAGCCATGGAATAAAAGAATAAAAAAAGGTAAATTTGATTTTATATTTCAAAATTATGACTTTATTCTCGCAATTCCGAGATTATATCTCACAATTCTAATAAGGAAAAACAACTCGTCATTCTCTCTTTTCCCCTCGGCTCTTCTGGATTTTTTTTCCCTCAGATTTGACAAACTCACTATTTTTGAGTTGAGTCGAGTTATAAAGTTCGAATTAGGAGATATAAACTTGCATTTGCGAGAAAAAAAA
>NW_015539887.1:1655566-1664744 GCF_001515605.1 Sinocyclocheilus anshuiensis
AAAAAAAGGTAAATTTGATTTGATATTTCAAAATTATGACTTTATTCTCGCAATTCCGAGATTATATCTCACAATTCTAATAAGGAAAAACAACTCGTCATTCTCTCTTTTCCCCTCGGCTCTTCTGGCTTTTTTTCCCTCAGATTTGACAAACTCACTATTTTTGAGTTAAGTCGAGTTATAAAGTCCGGATTAGGAGATATAAACTTGCATTTGTGAGAAAAAAAAAGTCAGAATTGTGAGATAAAGTAAATAAATGTTATGTAAAAATGTTAATAGTAAGGTTTAAATACTATTTCTAATAGTAAAGTTTAAATAATATTTAATGCTGTAACTGTAGGGCTAATACAATATGTCCCCTATGAACAGCATATGTGAATATTATGTAGACCTATTGTTTAAATCGAATTTATGCTTTAAAAGTAGAGTAATTATAGCAGTTTTCATCCATAGTATGTCATTTAAACGTCTGCGTTTAGCTTCAAATGACGACAGTATTCTATAAAAATTATTTGCATTCCGATCTTGACATCAAAAGGCAGAAAAATATTTTTTTCTTTTATTCCATGGATTTTACCCATTCACCTCCACTTGTTCCCAGTGTTTTTCTGCAACCACTATGCGCGCGCAGCTGCAAGTGACGTAACTGTGATGTCTATTCTAAATTGGTCTATAGTGAATGATTTATTGCTGCATGCTATTCCAAAGGGAAAAAAATTGAATTTCTAATAATTAATCAAAATGTGATAACTTGCTCCTCATCTGAAAAAATTTCACTTTCTGCTGATGTCACTTAGGCCAGACGGGCTATTGGTTAATTTTAACCAACAGCCAAAAAGCTACTCAGGCATTGTTTTGATATGTAACACCTATTTTTCAGATGAAATAGTCCCACCAATTATTTGTTTTCTTCACAAATATCCTTTTTCACTCCAAAATATGATGCATTACAGAAATAAAAGTTGCTTTGCCTTCATGATAATGATTTGAGGTGTTTTTAATGGTTAGATTATTTGACATTATTGTGAATGGCTGTGAAAAGTATAGAAACTTGAAGTATTTCCATCTTTATTTTTCATTAATCTGGTAAACAGACATTTTTTTTGCTTTCTGTTTCATCTCTATCTCTCTCTCTCTCTCTCTCTCTCACACACACACACACACACACACACACCTCTCACTCTTGATGGATGCGGCCAGAAAATCACAGTGCTTTATATTAAAGGGGTCATATGATGCAATTTGAAGTTTTCCTTTCTCTTTGGAGTGTTACAGCGGCCCTTCACTGAGTTACTTTTTTCGGGAAGCCTTTTCTGTTTGCGCATGAATTTTGCAGAAATTACAGAGTCTGGTAATGAGAAGTTATGTTAAATGCTGTAAAATATAGGTTAGCCCTTCACATTTGTGGCTGCATTCTGGATTAGCCTTACACATTGTTAATGCAGAGTTGAGGTTTTTGCAGCCCAGTGACTTTCCCTCTGTATTTTTCGGCACCATCTGCAGAAAAAAGCTCCACGTTTCTCGCTGGCTTCGCACGCCTTTGAATTGCAAATGATTGCTGTTGTGGTCACCATACATGCGACAAACCCTTTTTAACATGTTTGCTAATTGCTTTAGAGAGCAACCACAGACACTGTTATATTTATATAATGCAAACAAACACAGAAATACTTATTGCTTACACATCAAGCGTGTCAACGAGTGATTCATTTAGCCGCTGCACATTGTTATGTCATTTAATTATGCCTTTGATGTAGAACTAGACTTTCTGGACTGCTGTCGGTTTCACAGTTCACAGATTTAATAAAAGCAGCTTGGTTAATATGCTACATTGCGGTTAGCAGGATCTTGTTTTATATTTTATCAGCCATGACCTGAGGAGTCCAGGGTGTCTGTGGTGGCTGAAACAGAGCAACCTTTCTGAATGAGAAAAGTTTCTTCCCTTCCTACACTGGCTAAAACTGAGCTTGGAGTTGAAATTGAGGATGAAATTGTGTGTGTGGATTTGGAGAGCGACGCTAGTTCCCAGTGCGCTCTTATTTTTAGGCCATCCCCATATCTGTGCTCGCTTGCCAGTGCTGTATTCTGTGGTTGGAAGAGGAAGTCCAGGCCTGGCTTTCCATCCCCATGACCACAGGGTCACAGGGTCAGTGGCTGGGTGGGGAACTGTCAGTTATACGGTTAATCAAGGAGATCTGTGCTCAGATTAGCAGCTCTCCTGGACCTGCAGCCTTTGCTACCACACTAATCCTTTGCACTACTGTTGATTCTGGAGCTTGTTTATTTAGTCCTACCTGTATGTTTTCAATTTTTACATATGGTTCCATGTAGTAGAGTTCACTTCTGTTGCGCATTTTGTGTGTGTTGGTATTTATGCGTGTAAATGTGATTGGACAAATGACGGAACAGTCGCTACATCTTACATTTTTTATTTAATTTATGTGGACTTTCTGTGTGTCAGCTTGGTTAAAATTAGCTAAATTTGCAGATAAAAGTAAATTATAACATAAGTTATTAATTTAGCGTTTTTTAATGACTAAATGTTTTGAAAATGACAAATTATCAGTCTTTTTTTGCCATCCATGTCTTAATTTTACTCCAAAATGTATGTCTTTCTTGGAGCTTTGTGTGCAATTGACTGTATAATTCCAATTATAATTGAAGAAATTTTGTTATAAAAACGTACATTTAATGAAAAAGTAATGCATATAATAAATAGTAATAATATATATATTTTTCAGTATTAAAACAAAAAATTGTCTTGCTAATGAAATAGTATACATTTATTTTTTTCTTTAAAAAATCAACTTTGACAATTTAATACTACTATATATTTATAATATATATTTAATAACGTCTTTTTAAATATATATAAAAAAGATTTCTTAAATAATACATGTAAATAGGGGAAGATAACAGAGCATGAAGTTATGAGATGACTCATGATCAGTGCTTGTTATTTTAAGAAGAGATGAATAGTTCAACTAAAAATTAAAATGAATTCATTCACATCCTTGTTGTTCCATGTAAAAAGACACCATTATATATTGTTAATAAAATAGTATGCATTTATTTTTTAAAGAAAAATCAGCAAAAATTTAAAAAGTATAATAATACATTTGTAAATATTCAAAAATATTTCTTAAATAATACATGTAAACAGTAAACATTTACAAATACAATTGTCTGTGCAGTATAAAGAAAACGTAACGTTTAACATAAGTGTAAAAAGTAAAATATAATAATGTTTTTCTTTGAAAAATCTACTCTGCTCATAAATAATCCATGCAAATAATATGCATTTAATACAGAAATGTACATTTGCTATAAATGTAATATAAAATTAATAAACGTTAAATACTTAATTTTTTGGTACCAGTAAAAATGTTGGCAGTTTACGTAGAAATCTGAACTACTTGCCCGACCACACGATTCTTACTGTATTGAGGATTTTTAGCTATGAATTTTAGTTATACTAATCATAATGCTAGATATACTATTTTTTTTTTTTTGGTGTTTTAATACATTCATGCGTTATTTGTTTTTTATTGGCTTGCCTTTGCCTTGCCACAAGGGTGGTAAACAAGTGAAAGTGAGATTTCAGATACAGTCACCTCCCTATTAATTAAAGGGGCTGATGTCATTCTAAGGCGAGGATGGTGAATCTCACACCATCACTGTGAGCCTTATGAAACAATTCCTTCAGTTAGAATTTGACGAAGAGCACAGAGAGACTGAGATTGTAGAATTTACATGATGAAGACCATTGAAGGGGGACTCTTTCCCACCAAAAACCAGCACATTTTGGTTAAAGCCACCCCTCACCTTTTCACCGTCTGTTGATAGTAATGTAGCAGAATGCTGTTCACTGCTGCAGTCTGATTGATCCTATGGTACAGCTGACATGAAAGCACATGGAACGGACTGAGCCCACCGCTGGAACTCCAGCGCCGACTGAAGCGAGCATCCGTCTGATGCTTATCAGAGTCCCTGCCTCGCTCCCGGCCGGGTGACTAATCTGAGCTACCTGCACGGGGTCTCTTGCAGTGAAATATCTGGGTCAATCTGAGAAAGATGGAGCACAGCTGGAGACCGCAAGGAGGAGGAAAAAATGAACCAAAAATGTTTTTCCCCCACTCAATTACCCTGCCAAGTTCTTAGGAAACAATCTACGTTCTGCCTCTTGAAGTTGTAAATACATTACAACTCTCGAGCCAAGACAAGGGAGTTCTGGCTCGAGAATGAAGTGCAACACTTTAGTTTAAGGGTCTTATAACAACATAATGGGCTATATATAATGTTTGCCTGAGGATTTATATCCCGCGGTATCAGGCACTTTAATGTTTGCAATGTTTTAAAAGGAAGAGTTTAGTCTTAGATCTAAGTCGGAGTTACTTTAAGCTAACAGAGCCTGAAGTTATGAGATGATTCAGGATAAGTTCTTGTTATTGTAAGGGGATAGTTCACCCCAAAAATGAAAATTTGTTGTTAATTTACTCATCCTCTAAGATATAGGTGACTTTTTTCTTCATTAGTGCAGTAAAGAAGAATATTAGCTGAAACCGTGGTCCTTGGTGATTTATAAAATGCAAGTCAACAGCTACCGGCACTTTGAGTGTCAAAAAAAGCAACACAAGCAAAACAAAATGAATACCCATGGCTTCTGATGATATATTGAGGTCTTATTAAGCGAAATCATTGATCTATGCAGGAAACTGAAAATTATGAAAATTATTTACAACATTATTACCTGTAATTCAGAGCCTGAGGCAAACGGGGAAGTTTCTTTTTTTGTGAACTAGTTCTTTCGGTCAGTTTGTTTCAAAGAACTGGTTCAATTGGTTCACCACCAATCGTGTACACAATTATATTATTAAAGCACCAAACAATGATGTGGATAAAAGTCACCTACTTGGATGGCTTGTGGGTGAGGCAAATTTTAATTTTGGGTGGACTATGCCTTTAAGAGGAATGAAATTGAAAGTAATAGTTCACTTAAAAATGAATATTAATTTAAAAGACAACATTTTGAAAAACAATGGGATCCAAACAACATTGGACGCCATTGACTTTGATTGTATAAACAAAACACCTCTTTTTCTGTAAATTATATTTTTAAAAAAGTTACACAGGTTTGGAACAACATAAGGATGAGTAAATGATGACACAGTTTTCGTTTTTGGGTGATAATCCCTCTATGATCCAATCTGAACTGCATTCCTGGTATTTCCTGTAACAAAACTTTCAGGTCAGGATAAGCTGGAAGTGATAAACCTGTGATATCTGTTCTGTTAATCTTAGTTTTTCCCAATTTGCCATGACAAACAATAGCATTGTGCAATAGTTACATTTTATCAGTAATTGTTTTTTTTTTAATTTTCATCATCTTTCCATGAATAGCCCTGTCCACACTGAAATCTCATTGGCTCAAAATCCTGTTCCACTTAACTGTGTATTGAACATTACATATGTTTTTATTGACCTTGATTTAATTTTTTTTGGTCAATGAATAAGAAGCGAAATAATCTTTTAGTTAAGGGACAGTTCACCCAAAAAGGATAATTCTGTCATTAATTACTCACCCTCACGTCCTTCCAAACCTGTAAGACCTTCATTTATCTTCAGAACACAAATTAAGATATTTTGATAGCTTTCTGACTAGGGCTGTGTAATTAATCGCATGCGATTGTCATGCGCATCTCGTCATGTGCACGAGATGCACATGACAATCACATGCGATTAATTGCACAGCCCTATTTCTGACCCTGCATAGACAGCCAGGAAACTACCACATTCAAGGCCCAGAAAGGTAGTAAGGACATCGTTAAAATAGTCCAAGTGACATCAGTGGTTCAACTGTATTTTATGAAGCTACGAGAATAGTTTTTGTGTGCAAAGAAAACAAAAATAACAAATTTGTTTTAATGATTTCTTCTTTTCCGGGTCAATCCGCCGCCATTCACGAGAGTACCATGACGCATGTATGTGCCTAGTTGAAAAAGGTACCATTTACATCAAACATTTAAATTTATTGACAAATTTGTCCTGCTGTAGCAATCAAGAAAAAGAGAATAACCTATTTTTTTCGTAAATGCATGTGGGTCTATTCCTTTAAATCATGATTTATTTTAAATGTTTGTAAATATTTCAAGGTAAAAGTGTTTTTTTTTTTTGACAACTATCATTGATTATTTATCATTTTCCTTTAAAGAATTTTTTTTTTTTTCCTTCCTTGACATATCAGGACTGTTATAAGCAAAATTCACACTGTATTGTAAATGGCTTTTAAGCTGGTAAATGGAATGAGATTGAGTGGAACTTCCTTGTTTTTCTTTTTTTTCATGATTACTTTCATCACACCCATCCTATACCTCTAGCAGACATGCCTCTACCAGGTCCATGTGCCCTAAATATAGCCCGACTTTGGCTTGCATGTCTGGATTTCCTGTCAGCTTCAGATCTGGGCTGTAATCTTGTGTAGCACTCTTTCTATCTTAAGGACATGTTAAATTAAACTCTCTCTATTTGTAACTGCCCTCATCCTTTTCCTCCTAGTCCCCTGTCCTATATCATGCTTCACTGAACTTGTTGTTGGATTTTACGGATTGATGAGAAATGTAGACCCTTGAAAGATGAAACGGTGCAGTCATCGTTGCCATGGCTGACCACATGTTGTGTGTTGTTTCTCCGACATGACATGGTGTTTGGGCGCCACTAGCTCTTTGAAAGGAATAGAGTGGCAATGGGATCAAAGCGTTTCTGACCGTAATGCCTTTACCAGTTACAGTAGCATCCTCGCTCATTCTGTCTGTTCCGTTCAATCTTTGTCCACTTTTAATTAAATTACTATAATTTGTGGCAGGAAATTGAATGACAGAGCCTGTTAATGGATTATGTTAGGACATGTTATGATCTGTTGATGATATAATGTTTTCTCTAATGGTTTCTACTGTTAAAATTTCTACTCCGCATACTTAATATTTGTTCACTGATGATTTGTCAGGATAGACTTGTTGTGCAACCAGGACTGTTGTCAGAAACCAATGTTGTCTTGGGCCCTGTAATGAACCTATAACAAATTTTGTCCATGCCTCCAAGAATTTCAGTGACAAACTTGCACACAGCATCTACTTAGTAAGCGATTACAACTTTGTTTTCCTATATTTTTAGGTTTGATATTGCTTTTAATTAGTGTGCTGACAGTTTACTTGTTAGTCAGTTTTCATGATAAAACCCTTTTGGAAAAGTAGAGCCCTTTAATTTCTCAAAGCACTGTCGCTATAGCCATAAAAGTTTAGATAGATGCCTTTGCATCACATTGTATGTTTTTCGAGCGTCTTACCATGTGTTGTCAAGTTAAAAATAGTTTGAGTTTTAAAAACAAGCCTTGAACATTCAGTTCCATTCTATTTTGCTTTGTCAAGATGTCTTATGTAAACGCCTCTATAAGAAACACGTCCAATCAGGTTCAGATGAACCTGAAACTAGCCTAATTATACGGAGCTTCCATAATACGATTAGTGTAATAGCCATTCAGACAGATCAATGAACATTCACTTTTAAAAATATGGTATTATGTACATCTCTAATATTCACATAAAGCGCAAAGTAATGTTCAACTTAGGATAACATTTTAAAATTGCTCAGACACTTAAATAATCTGCTGTAGTTTACATGACTCCATCCCAGGACAATTTAAATCTAAAACTGAGATTTGATTCCAGACATTTTTGCAGCAAATCACTCTAGTTTGCAGCTAGTGTTGTCGTCTTTTTTGCATTTTTCTATACAGACCTTCTCCAACTCCTTTTATTGTTAGCTATGTTGACATTTATTCCTGTCAAATTTGCAAGCACAGAAAACGCGGAAGCTCTGACAGTGTGAATGACCGAATCGGAACAGTTGGCGGAACTACTTTTCCGGAATTTCTGTGGAAAGAGGCTTAAGGTTTCTAGCTGCCACACCTAATGGTGTTGACTGGTGTGTAATTCGCTGCAGACAGGCAGTCAAAGGTGTTGGGAGGTGGAGAAGAGTGGTAATCCTGTTACCAGGCCTCTTGCAATCTGCTCGAAAGTCTGTCGTCTTTATCTCAGTGCTGCCCAAGATAGAGGAAGAAATAGAGACAGTGGCTTTATGGTAAACACAGCCCAAAACTCTAGGCTGGATTAATCATGCACAGAGGTTGTAGTTATTTCCCCGACAGAGTCAGGTTTGGGCAAGGTGCT
Organism: Sinocyclocheilus anshuiensis; assembly: GCF_001515605.1. Lineage (NCBI taxonomy): Eukaryota > Metazoa > Chordata > Actinopteri > Cypriniformes > Cyprinidae > Sinocyclocheilus > Sinocyclocheilus anshuiensis. Next base: position 1,663,792 of record NW_015539887.1, read on the forward strand.
CAGTTCATGGTAGCCAGTTTGTTTTTTTTTTTTTGGTGCAGATCTATTAATTTATTTAAAAATACATTTACATTGCAATTCATACGTAAAGTCATTTGAATGCACCTCTTCTATAATAGGCATGTTTTACATTTTTTTATTAAAATTCATTTTTTGAGAAGATATCCAAATTGTCGGGGTGATACAATTGTCTTGGTGTCATACTGAGAAATTCTTTAAAGGAAAACATTATATTTGAAAAACTTTGTCCACCAAGTCATGTGGAGCAGAAAAGAGAAAACAAAAAACAGGAATTGACCCCTCATGACTTTGAGTCAAGGTCAATAAGTCTCCTTAAATATCAGATCTTTTGACTTTTTAATAACAAAGAAAAAAGAAAAAAGTAAAAACATCTAGAAGAAATCCTAAAATATGGGATCTTTTGACTTTTTAATAACAAGGCAATGTCATGTGGTGCGACTCTCCCAAAAAGTAATATTAGTAATCTAAAAATTGTAAAAAAAAAAAAAATCTTCAAAAACCTGAAATAATGATTTTAATAAATGGTTACACCACAGAGGCATTTTAGAGGCATTAACTGTAACCTTTCTAAATAATGGTATTTCATATGAAAATAGTATAAAAGTGTGAGAATACAAAGAATACATTCTTTTATGTTTATGAGTATTTTATGTTCCCTTTCAGTCAGTCACGTTTGACGTTACGTCAGTCGTGACTGACGAATTGGGATCTCGCCCGAGAGCCCAATCACCTTCGAGTGTTAACTAAACAAGCCAATGACAGTTGGCACGAGTGTGCTGGGTCCTCGGACAGGGAAGCGGGCATCTTGTGCGGAGCACTTGTGCGCATGCTGTGGTGCGGTCCAGCATCTTGTGCGGAGCACAGGCGGATGACAGGATGTCGATCGCTGCATCGGAGGGCGAGCTAGGCTCTGGAGATGAGGATTCGGCTGA
>NW_015539887.1:1664969-1665543 GCF_001515605.1 Sinocyclocheilus anshuiensis
TTCCCGGAAGTGCATGAGGAGGTCACTAAGTCTTGGAAGGCACCTTTTTCTGCCCGAAATAGACTTGGTGCCTCCTCCGTCCTCACCACCCTCGACGGTGGGGCGGCCCAAGGGCATGTAGACATCCCCCCAGTCGAGCGCGCTATTGCCATGCAGCTCTGCCCGCAAAGCTCCGCCGCCTGGAGGGGTAGTCCACGCCTTCCGTCCAGGGCCTATAAGTTCTCGTACGCTCTGACGGCTAAGGCTTACAGTGCTGCTGGACAGGCCGCTTCCGCCCTGCACGCCATGGCCCTCCTGCAAGTCCACCAGGCCAAGGCGTTAAAGCAGTTGTACGAGGGTGGTGCTGACCCAGGTGGAAGGAACTGCAGGAACTGCGCACGGCGACGGACCTCGCACTTAGGGCGACAAAAGTCACGGCGCGGGCCCTGGGTCAGACGATGTCCACATTGGTGGTCCAGGACGCTGAACTGTCTGGGGTCTTTCCAGCGCAAGACGACGGTTCCACTGAAGCAATTTCAGAGGCTCCTGGGGCATATGGCATCCGCAGCCGCTGTCACGCCGCTCGGGTTGCTTC
>NW_015539887.1:1665553-1674051 GCF_001515605.1 Sinocyclocheilus anshuiensis
CTAGGTGCCCGTGTGTAGTGATTCCCCCTTCGGGTGATCCCACATGTGTATTCTTCCACGGTATGGCTCCCCTCACGGTAAGCCCGTGTCTTTCCCTGGCAGCCGTTCGCTGCCATCTCTGCTGCGTAGTTATCTCACCCCGGGCGGGTTGGGTCTACCGCAGGGACTTCCATATGTAGCACTGCCCTGGGCCAGTCCATATGTGTAATTCCACATGTTACCTCCTATATGCGGGATGTGGCTTCCGTAGCGTCCCAACTGGGTACGCTTTCCCAGTGTTATCCAAAGGTACCACTGTATGGAACAGCAGTGCGGACACCTCTGCCTAGCCGCTGTCCTATCTTCCGCCCCAGCTGGTGTGGGGGGACTTGCCGGCTTCCGCAGGGCACTGGAGGGGGTCAGCAATAGTGGCGTTTTCCATACGGATCCCAATTCGTCAGTCACGACTGACTAATGTCGAACGTGACTGACTGAAAGGCAACGTCTCGGTTACTTGTGTAACCCTCGTTCCCTGAAGGAGGGAACGGAGACGTTACGTCCCGTCGCCACAGTTGCTGTACCACCGCTGTACGGCCGGGACACGTCGTCTCGGCTCCTCAGCGAAAAACTGATGTGCGTTTGCACGCGCTCTCCTTTTATACCCGCGCTGCGGGGCGGGGTGCGCGTGGCGAAACACGCACGCCAACTGTCATTGGCTTGTTTAGTTAACACTCGAAGGTGATTGGGCTCTTGGGCGAGATCCCAATTCGTCAGTCACGACTGACGTAACGTCTCCGTTCCCTCCTTCAGGGAACGAGGGTTACACAAGTAACCGAGACGTTTTCTTTATCATAGATACTCTATTTTGTTATTTGTATATTTGGCCCATTTAAGACTTTTAATTCTAACTCTTGCACATAGTACTCCTGAGGTAGCTTTATGGTAATTTTAGCTAAATCAGTTGTCCAAGTATATGTTTTCATAACGATGCAAATCAAAACTACTAGGATTCCAAAGATCTTACAGGTGAGGACAGAGACTTTCAGCAAAGACCCCTTTGGTATTCTAGACATGCTGGCAAAAGTAAACTCCTCTTGGTATCCACGCATGAAGGATATTCTTACCTGTCCCAGGGGCTGGATGTGGCTTGGTAAGCCAGGCAGGGGCTTAAAGGCCTGATCTGGTGCTGGGGGAGTCAACTGGGAACAGTGCGTGTAATTAGCATGTTTAGAGTCGCGGGTGACCCTGCTCACGCGTTGATTGACAGTTCATGCTGCTGCCCCTGGGAGGTTTCAAATCCCATCACTGGGCTGTAATTGAGTGTCAACAAACAGGCAGGCCTCCAACAGAGCACTAGAGACCTCTAAAGACTGCTGCATATCTCCAAACGGTGTGGTTGGGCTTCTCATAACACTTCTATAAATCAGATTCAGTCTGAATGCTTTGAATAAGAGTGCTTTGAAGTTATGACAAGTTCTTTTGATTCCTCAGTTGCGATATTGATATGATTCTGACACGTTTTGAAATAATGTTCTGGCAAAATGTGGCTATCAGTGAAGGTAGTGTAGAAACATGACAGCATAATGACTTTAAGAACATTTAAGCTTTAGTAACACCTAGTTTTATACAGTATTTATGTCAATGAGTTGATATCGAAGTGAAATATGAATTAGAGCATGAAAGGACCGCTTAAATGTGGTATGTCACTGTTTATGAAGCTGTGTGATGTTATGAATAAAAAATAATGGTGCATTCCTATAAATCACATAGCTGACATGTCAAGGCTCAGCATGATGTCATGCATATCCAATGTACTGGCATTACTGATGGTTTACTTGAATATGTATTTATGATTGCACTAAGATGCAATGTTCCATAATTATTTGTTTTAAGAAGTTATTTTGATTTCTTGTTGCGTATGAATATTTTTTTAATCTGTCTTTTTCATTTTGTCCCTTTCTTAGCTCGATGACTGTGCTTTAGAGTTGTCTCATAACGGCAGTTATCTGGACTTGGAGTCCACCTTGGCTGAGCAGAGAGATGAACTTGAAGGCTTTCAGGAGGATGGAGGGTAAGCAACAGCAAAAATAAATAAAATAAAAAAATAAAAATTCACCTTCACGTCATTCCACACCCATATGACTTTCTTCTTTTATATTCTGTTTTAAAGTATCTTCACGCAACTGTTTTCTATACAACAACTGTTCATCTCCAAAAATGTCACGAAAAAACTCCAAAAAGCACCATAAAAGTAGATTTTCATGAATGAATCATTCACTCTTATTTGTGAACTGAATCAACCAGTGCATTACAGGGGTCATGAAATGCATTTTTATTATTTTATAATGTTCTCTGAGGTTTATAATGTTGTTCAAGATTTTTACATCAAAAAACGTCTTCTAAACTTCTAAAAAAAAAAAAAATAGAAGTAATAGGCTATTTTCTATTCTGTTTTTGACCCTCTCTGCAGAAAAAAAAAACAGTCTATTGGCTCTATTTTATAGTCTGGGTGCATTCAAGGCTTGGAAGTAAACGCCCACTGCTATGATTGGCTAACAGTTTTGCATATTAAAATAGTAGATGGACACTGCTGTGATGTACTCTAAAATCAACATGGGTTATTCTGGTTAAAAATGTATAAATACTCAGTATATATCAAACTATCTGGAACAGACAATGCAATAGAGGTAAAAACATGGTTACTCACACTTATGTATTGCGACGTTACTGTTGGATCCAATATAGTCAGACTTATCTTTTACTTTCAGTCTCTCTGAAAAGCTTCAGTTGAACTGTTTAAAAATTAATCTGGAGTAAAATAAAGCAAACAAACAGTGTTTCAATGACACGATCTGGAGCTCTTTCCTAATGTTACCCAGTGTCTACACTGTACACGAGTGGCACACCTCTATTAAAGACAACAGAACCCATTATAATAAGTGATTTTGTCTGTGGTGCAGATTGACATGACAAATCCCCAAGAGTAAACTGATATTCTGTTCTACTTCTGATGTACTCCAAGCACTTGCTCTTCTGACACGAAAGAGAAATGGATTCACGATGCAATGGAACAGCTCTTGCATCCGATGTAGATACGGTGTTAGGATCGCAAGGAAGGCAATTCAAAGACTGTGTTTTTTCACAACTTACTTGTAATTCTCAGAGGATCTCTGTGGTTTTGTTGATGGAGTAATCTTGTGTTTGCATCTCTCTAGTATTTCCTCTCCTCCTACTACATGCATGAATCAGTGGGCGGAGCTAACGAGGCAATAATATAGGAGTAGGCGTTGATTTTGTTCTGAAGAGGTGGTCTTTCGTCGCACTGTGATGTCATAATGTGACAAATTCCGAAACGAGCTTGTCATAATGTGACAAATTTTTCAGCTTGGTTTCAATAAAAGGTGTTTTTGAACTCAAGAGAAAGTTTTGAGTTCTGAAACTTACGGCATGTTTTTATAATACGTTGAAGATGAAGGGAAATTTGATTTCTTAGTTCATAACCCCTTTAAAAAGCAACTGCTCAAAAGTAGGATTTGTTCATTAATCCAGTTGCATTGGCTCTCTTATAGTTCAGTCTGTTTAGGGTATTTATTTATTTTTTGTCATTTTTGGAGCTTTAGAGTTGCTTGAAGATTTTTGTTTTATGTTCCATGAAAAAAAAATACAGCATTCTGGTGTGGAACGACATGAAGGTGAATAAATAATTACAGATTTTCACTTTTGGCTAAATTATTCCTTTAATTATTTCCATGTTCTGATTTCCAAACTGTCAAAAAAAAACAAAAAAGAACAAGAACAAGTCACTTAAGCCTCACCCTTTTAGCATATGTGTGTAAAGTTTAATATTACAATAGACAAATATATATTAACTGTATACTAATAGTCGCTTTGCCAGTTTTAATCACTTAGCCTGAATCACAAATCACTTCTAAAGATAAAATATCTCATGAGGGTCCATGACAGTGTTTGTATGCAATATGCTGTTGTAGTGTTTTCTTTTTTTGTTGTCTTACACGGTTTAATTTCATTATGTAATTAGTAGTCTAGATTGCACATCAGTTTGAGTGGTCATTTCTCCTGGTCTCCCTCCATTCACATTGAGAAAATTCTTGCTTTGCTTGTAGATCAGAGGGCCAACAGATGGATAAATTACTCACATCTCCTTAAAAACCTTTATTGTCTTGGAAGATGTTAGAATGTTAGAAGGTGAAAGTTGAAGGTGTTGGCTTGATTCTCAATAGCCTCTGGGTGACTCTTTTCTTAATACCTACATTTCGGTCTGTATTCATATCTTGTTACATTGGAAGCAACTATAAGCACAACCCTGTCATGTGCATTCTATAAAACATTCCATCTAAAGCTATCAGAAAGACCTTAAAATCTCACAGCACATGTTCTTTTATCTTCAGCACATACCACAGACGTTCTATGACAGGCGTCTATTCAGCCAGCCCTCAAAATACCTGACTGGTTGGCAAGGGCACAGATGATGTCAGCCTCCGGTCTTAAGAAAGCTGGCAAGATTCAGAGTTAATTGTCTTGTTGAGCAAAGTCCAAGAGTAGATGCTTCTTTTAAAATTAATGAAGGTTTAAAATACTATTTAACCCCCAAAATCTGTTGAGCTTGCAGTTTAATATGCATGGCATTTGTCTGGAAGCCTGTTTCCCGACACTTTTTTTTTTGTTTTTTTTTTGTTTGTTTTTTTACAATTGTGATTCTGTTTCTTGTAATTTTGACTTTGTAACTCACAGTGTTACTTTCATATCTCACAGTCCGAGCCGATCCTCCCTATACGCAAAATACACAAGCTGCGTAGGGCCCCCGAAACACCAGGGGGACCCCTTGCTCTCAAAGATGATTTAATTTTAGTTTCGTTTTTGAATTTGGCCAGCGGTTATGAAAACATGAATGATCATTTATTTTAATGCGGTGCGCTGTCGCCCTTTCTACGTAAAAATGAGTCAAATCATGTAATGTGAATGTCGTACAGTCTTGCTCGAGACTAAAAAAACGAGTTGAAAGTGTTCCGAGCCACAGAAGAGACACTATTTCTCAAGCGCGATTCGAGATGAGTGAAACACGGACAAATGCGTTTCATTCATTCGTTCATAACACTCATACCCCACTCCACACATCCCCTCCCCTCCCCCGACACAGTTTTCCGTAGAAGTCTACCCGAAGTCTAGGATCGGCACTGCTCAAAGTTGACTTTATTTCCCATACTTGCAACTTTATCTCTTGCAATGTGACTTTGTATTGCGGTTATGACTTAATATCTTGTAACTGTTTCTCGTAATTACGAATTTATTTTGCATAACTGCCACTTTATCACTCACAAAGTGACTTTATATCTCACAATTGTTACTTTTTCTCGTAATTGTCACTTTATATCTCACAATGTGACTTTAGATCTCACAATTGTGACTGTTACAATTGTGACTTTGTTGCAATTGCGATTTTATTACTCTTAATTGCAGCTTGGCTTCTCATAATTGTGATTATAAATCTCTCAATGTGACTTTTAAATTTCGCAATTGACTTTATTTCTCAAAACTGCAACTTTATCATTCCCGAAATGACTTTATATTGCACAATTGTGACTTTTTCTCATAATTGTCACTTTATATCTCACAATGTGACTTTCGATCCCGAAGTTTTGACTGTTACAACTGTGACTGCTATAATTTTATTACTCTTATTTCCAGCTTGACTTTTTCCCTTTGTTTATCATAATTGTTATTTTATTTCTCACAATGTGGCTTTATCTTGTAATTGCGCCTTTGTCTTATAATTGCAACTTTATTTCTCACAATGTTACTTTATCTCATAAATGCAACTTTTTTTCTTACAATTGTGACAGTTTCTCGTAATTACGACTTTATTTGTCATAATTCTAACTTTCTCACTCACAGTGTGACTTTGTATCATGCAGTTGTGATTTTGTTTCTAGTAATTGTGCTTATAAATCTTTCAATGTTTCTTTTATATTTCGCAGTTGACTTTATTTCTCAAAACTGCAACTTTATTTCTCGTAATTGCAACTTTGCAATAATTCCAACTTTATTTCTCACAATATGATTGTCACAATTGTGACTGTCTTGTAATTGCAACTTTATCACTCACAATTTGACTTTTTATCTTATAATTGGTTTTATTTCTTATAATTGCAACTTTACTTCTCTCAATGTAACTTTGTCAGACTCTGGGCCAGGTTTTGTGTGTGTCTTTGCTCCCTATGCCCCCCTCCCCATTAGATGTTTTGGTGGCGTGAGGACACGCCTTCTGGGAGGGGGGAGTAATGTCAGACTCTGGGCCAGGTTTTGTGTGTGTCTTTGCTCCCTATGTGCTCCGTCATCCAGTTTCTCTGTCTCGTGTTTTGAATTCATTGTTCCCAGGTGTTTCCAATGTTAATTGTCATTAGTTCCAGGTGTCCCTTGTCTTCCCCTCATCAGTTCCTGTATATTTAAAGTGTGTTCTGGTTCTTGTCCTTTGTCAGTCGTTGAACGTCATCCTGATGTGTCGAGTCCTGTGATCCCCAGCCTTTGTTAATAAAACCCTTTTGATTTATTCTACTCCGTGTCTCCTCGCTCCTTCGTTCCCGTGTTCCTCTTGTGTGTGCACCGTGACAAACTTTCCCATAATTGCAATATTATATCATACAAAGTATGAGTCACAAGTCACGAGTCATAAGTCACAATTTATAAATTGATTTATATTTGTATGATTTATAAACAATTTATAACTTTATTTCTTGTATTTTTGATTTATTTCTGGAGATTTTGTATATTTATCACAGTGTGACTTTCAGTGTGACTTTTCTTATTTTAAACTTTATCCCACGATTGCCTTTTTATTTTTTAATCTGATGCATAAGCAAGCTTCCATAAATTAGTGCTCACAATGGACATGAACTCTCACATCAAACGGATCAGATACTAGTGCAAACCCTTTTAAACATTCCAAATAAAACAAACACGTTTTTGTTTGACACCAATGAACTGCTTTTGACTCACAGTTTTATTAGACGACACTGCTATCTTTTCTAGCCACTGAGTTGACATAGCTTCCAGAATCTGCCAAACGCCAGTGATTGAATGCTAGATTTTGGCATTTGAGGCCGTTATTGGACAAGGACACAAATATTTAGGGATGTATTTGTGTCAATGTGGAGGCAGGTCTAGCGCCATTTTATTTCCACTGGATTGGGCTCAAATTTGAACTACACTTGAAGACATAGTAGTGAATGAATGTCTTTTGGATGAGTGAGAAGCTGAAGGGCCACTTCTTTAGGTCACTGAGAAATGAATGGTAGCGCCAACTGGCATGCTGTTCCACTCTTCTGTCTGTCTTCATGACCTCCCCCCACCACCACCACTTCCCAAGAGGCTATCAAGAGTGTGCATTATTAGACCCATGCAGTGTCTGAGTGGGATGTGGAGAGCAGGAATGGAGGACTACATTACTGTTAATAACAGGGTAATTCAGCACCATGGGCTTTTATGGCCTGGATGGGCTGGAGTTCACAGCCCCCTCTATTTACTGCAGTTGTGCTTTATTACGGGGTCTAAAAACCTTGGCCGAAGTACGTGATTAAAACCGAACCCATTTCTCCTCCTCCTCCTCTTTTTTGTGGTTTTCTATCTTGCTTCATGTGATGTGTCTGACCTACATTTCACCAATTGCTGAAAACACAAAAAAGTAGACTAATTGGCTCGAGGAATAATTTGAGATCATTTTGTTGCTGTTTCATTGTTGCTACTGTATCTTCTTACTGTTTACATTAGGCCTGGAATGAATTACCAAGCTCTGCTTAATTCTCTTTTTTTTCCCTCTTTTGGTGTTCAGTTCTTTTCAAACTGAGATTAACAGTTCTGAGAACTGCAATAGTACATTTCCTGCATTGCTTTGATGCACATTGTTGAATAATGTTATTATATACAAATGTGACTTATTTTTGTTGCTTATCCATGTCCTTAAAGATTTCTTTAAAGAACCCGGAGGCCTGTGATGGGATTCCAAAGGGACAATCATAAATGGATACAGATTACAAGTTGCATTCCACAGGTGCCTCAGTCATATGAAGTCACTTTGCGCTCTGATTGAGGAATGATCCTCTAACACCTCATTTTGTAGGGTGGATATCTCTATGTCATAGTGGCTTAACCATCCTAATCATTACCACACCACCTCATGCAGAAAAAGCTGTCGGAGCCTGACACGGGGCCCCGAATTTAATCCCACATTGCTGTTAGTACGGACCCTCAGCTTTGGCAAACTACCAACAAAATGTATCTCTTACACCAGGGCTCAAGAGCAAGGATTGTTTTTGTGGGCCATTTTGATTTAGATTTTTACTTGTCTTGCCAACATTTTTATTGGCCCTACCTCAAAAACTATAAATAGGTTTTAAAATATTTACTTGTTTCATGTATTTTTAGAAAATAGTTTTATATATTATATATATATACAGTGGGTACGGAAAGTATTCAGACCCCCTTAAATTTTTCACTCTTTGTTA
>NW_015539887.1:1674279-1696794 GCF_001515605.1 Sinocyclocheilus anshuiensis
CTGCAATATAACAAAGAGTGAAAAATTGAAGGGGGTCTGAATACTTTCCGTACCCACTGTATATATATATATTAGAAAAATAAAAATGATAATATTGTTTATTTAAAATAAATTAAACAATATATTTTTGTTAAAATATTATTTTTTTTAAATATATTTTTTAATTTACAAGTTTATAATTCAATAACATAGTTTATGATTACAAGTTTATATGCTTCCAAGACTATTACAAGTTGTAATTTCAACAAAATGTTACCCAACCAGCTAAAATTACAAGTTTAACTCCATAGTTAAAAACTTTTTAAAATCGTTATATAAATTTATAAATAAAGTGAGAAAAAATAAAATATAAATATTAGATGAAAATGCAAATTAGAAATGTTGTCATGGCAGCTACACTGTAAAAATTATTTATCAGAGAATATATTATTTATATCAAAGTTGAAAATAAAAAGATTATTGAAGTATGTTTGACAAGAAAATACTATTTCGAAATGCTTTTTACTTCAAATTTGACTTCAATGTTTAATTTAATTTTACTTGCTGTTTCTTTGTAATTATTTGTGGAATTTACTAGCAATTTCTGACTGAAAATTGTTACATTAAAGTACTAAAATTATTAAAACTAAAATTGGAATAAAATAAAAGCTAAAAATGGCAAAATCACATAATTAAAAATATGAAATAAATTAAGCTAAAATATAAAAATGCTAATTTGTAAAATTACATACTATAATAATATATAAATAATACTAAAATAAGTTTACAAGATCTAAAAAAAGTTATACAAGTTATATAAAAGTATAACTAAAAGTTATGTAAAATTTATACAAGATCTAAAACATATGCACATTGGTGAAAGAATGTAGAAGATATAGTGATAAAACAACACTGGGAGAAGATGGGAAAAGTGACAATTCTGTCGACTCAAAACTCTTTCATATCACTGGCCCTTAAGCCCAGAACTCTGTTTTAATTAGAAGAAAACGGTTAACATTAATAAATAAATGTGTCCAAAATCTCACTTTCTTTAAATATTGAAACCTCTCCTATTCTCTCTCCCTCTTGCTTTCTCTGTCGTCTTATATTTTTCTTGAACTCGTTTTTTTTCCTGGCCGATGTGCCGGAGGAGCTGTTGTCGGACTCGGTTAGCCTCTGGCTCTGGAGAAACGCCTAGTTCTTTTAATGGGAACGCTTCAAATATTTGTGCGGATTACATGGATAGAGGGGTAGGAGGCTGCTCAGCTGGACCGCTGGATTTTTTTTTATTGCTGAAGTAAATGACAGGCACAGGAGCTGTGGTCGAAAGTGTGGAAACACTGAGGTGCCGTGTATGTGTTACTATGATCTCTGTTTTTAGAGAGTCTTATGAATAGATTGACAGGTGATAGTACTTCTGCAGCTTTTTGTAAATTTACGGTGCTTCAAGCTAAATCTAGTTTACGTGAATAATATATAAAAAGGCTCTGTGGAATTTCAGCACCACCAGTGGCACAAAATGGTACTGCAGAATTAATTGTTTTCAAACAGGTTTCCTTTCCAACTTGGGCCAGTTGAGCCAATATTGCATGCCCAAAACAAACCAGATGAGTGTGATTTGTAAGTAAATCATTCAGACCATCTTTGTTATCACTATACTTTACATTTTTTCATCAATGTACATATGTTTTTATGTCTTAAACGTTTGGTTTTCTGTGATGTTTTAAACCTTTGTATGGACCGTATGATACTCCCATGCTGCTGTTGTGTCCTTTTTGAAGCTCAAAGCTTCAGTCAATAATTGTAATTGCATGGAAAAGTGCATGGACTAATGTCTTCAGAATGTTACATTTTGTTTTCCATAGAAAAGAAAAAGAAGCGTAAGAGTAAGTAAATGATGTCAAATTCTGTATTTTTTGTAAACTATTCCTTTTTTTTCTTGAGAAATACTTGAGAAGTGCTGGTCCATAAATGCACCAGGTGCTCAGAAACTTAATTTCTAGCTTATTTGCTGAGTCATATCTGTTCCAAGAGGACTTGTATAGTCTGCTGTTAATTGCACTATAGGCAAATGGTTGTTTTTGAACCAGGTCCAAGTATGCAGGAGGTAAACGTTACCTGTCGGCAATGGGTCTTCTCTCTGTAATTTTCTCCCTCTCCATTTTTCCCTCCTTTTGTGTCTTTATTGGACTTCATAGTGTGATATTCCATAAACAGGCGGGTAGTGAGGAGTCAAAGTTGGTTAGACTGGCATGACTCCACAGACCCAGGAGAGACTGCATGGGGCCAGGATCAGGGTTTATAAGGCGTTTGGGAGTAAATAAAGAGCAGAGCGCTGTGCTAGCTCATCTCAGAGGTCTGAGTCTGCTTTAAATTTCAACTTTCCCCACAGACAAGCATTTGTTATGATGGTCTGTTAAGGGGTTGTGATGATTAACCTGCAGAGGTTAGGTTTGTTAATTCATTTGCCAGAGTAGAGTCCTGAATACAGTATCCCTCGCTCACGCTCTCTGCCAGAGACTTTAATCAGGATACAGTATACAGTATTTAATTGGTCACGAATGTACATAAAGAGGCTGTGAGGGATTGAAGCAAAAGTCAGTTTTGCATTTGGGAGGTGGAGGAACCCTATGATTTGGAGACAATCTTGGTAACTGGAAAAATTGAGTGGTACTTTGTCTTAATTGATGCATCTTGTAGCCTAAATACAGTATCTATATGTGTTGAGTTTTCTATAACTTGATTTTCAACATTTCAGTGAACTTTACCTCAGATTGAAACCTTGGCACCAAAACTTTGATTTTCTTTATTTTAAAGGTATAGTTCACCAAGAAATGAAAAATTGCTGAACATTTTCTCACCCTCTGGCCATCCAAGATGTAGAAGAAATAGTTTTTTCATCAGAAGTAGTGGTTAACCGGATCGTAGTTGATCCGTGATTCATACGGACCAACCACCACGGTTCGGCACGCATGTGATCCGCGGATTAATTGCAAAATTTAACCATAATAGAATGAAAGTTTATCAATTGTACGTGTTTACACACACAAGGCGAAATGGAACTCGATTCATTACTCGAGTGCTGTTTTCTATCACAGCCGCACAAACATGAAGCTCGCACACGCAGAGAGGCGCGTTTGACTGCGTGCGAAAACCGAACTGAACCATCTTTCTTATCTCATTTACTCCTTGCCTTTGATGCATATACACATAACATTATGACAAAATACCGATCTCAACAATCATTGTGGCAAATGCAGTCTGTTGTGTCTTAAGTGAACGAGAACAGCTGAGAAAGAAATCGGATGTGTATCATTAGGCTATATTGGATCCATACACCAGGTCTTAAAGGGGCAGCAGCCTAATAATACCTGCTGCTGTCATTATGCTCATCAAACCACAAAACACGTTTTTGACAAAGATGAATCTATTTTTTTATTTATACAGTGAACACTATGCAGTTTTATTTTACACTTAATTATTACATTTCTGTATCTGAATACTACCGACCTTATTTGTAAAATTGTTCTGTTGTATTTATCTATGCTTGTAATTTGTGTAGCTGTAATGTGGTGTTTTGGGTTTTGTTTCATGTTCATGTTTTCCATGTCTTTTATTTTGTAATTGTTTCATGGTCCCTGTTTGTGTCATGCTTCCCTTGCCCTCATGTATTCATGCCATTGGTTCCCCTGTTCATTGTGTCATGTTCTGATTGGTTGTCTTAGTCATGTGTCTTGTTTCCCATTGGTTTGTTCTTGTCATGTGACCCTCTTGTTTCCTATAAGTAGCTTCATGTTCCCATTGTGCCCTTGAATGGATGATTCGAATCATCCACTGAAGGCGAGTTGAAGTGAGAACCCAAGTGCAGCTTTATTTACAGTGATCCAAACATCCAAACATAATCCGAGACTTGACTTGACATGAACAGGAAACAAAACCCAAAACACCACATTACAGTAGCCTATTTGTTCTTATTTTTACTGGCTGTTCACTTGTCTCTTTTATAATGTTTGAACTTTCTTAGGCTAAGAGTTTTTGCTGTGGTATGGTACTTATGGAAAGCAAAGTTACAGATTTTTTTTTTCTTGCTGATCCGAAAAACAATCCTATCCGTGGCTCAAAAACCGTAATATGATCCGAACCGTGAGATTTGTGATTCGTTGAACCACTAATCAGAAGAGATTTGGAGAAATTTAGCATTACATCACTTGCTCACCAGTGGATCCTCTGCAGTGAATGGGTGCCGTCAGAATGAGTCCAAACAGCTGATAAAAACATCACAATAATCCAAAAGTAATCCTATGACCAATTAATGTCTTGTGAAGTGAAAAACTGTGTGTTTGTAGGAAACAATTACAATTAAAAACCATTATAAAGACTTTTTAACTTCAAGCCATAGCTTTCGACTAAAATATGAGTCCTTTAACCATAGTATTACCTTCTACCTAATATGTAATCTTTGCATTACTCAATATTGTTGTATCTTTAATAGCAGGCATGAAGTTACAGCTTGCCACTAGATATATAAATATGGAAGAATAATTTGTATTGTAACAAAATGTAAAATTTTGAGTGGGTACATTTGCTAAATGGATAGGTTGTGGGTTTGAATCCCAGGCAGTAAACTGATAAACATGCTGATAACATGCTGATAACATGCTTTTCTTGAATGCACTGTAAGTTATTTTGGCTAAAAGTTTCCAGTTGCCAGTTGAATTAAATTTTGCAGAACTCTATTACAGATTGTTAATGCTAGATTATTAATGCCAAATCAACAGATTTCTTGCTTATCGACTGGTTTTTGGACTACCCATTTACATCTACTGTCAGTGCAACAGTGTTTTATCTGTCGTCTTATGCAACATAGCTGCTGCGAAAGGTCTCTTCATGCTTGTGAAATTCTAATGTCAGGATAATTTGTCTTGGATAAGCTTAATGAGGCTATCTGTGTCTTTTGCTGGTGTTACGTGGCCGATGTTGGAGACACTTTCTCCTTTTGGCCCCAAACAGATCTCAGGTTGCAGGGGCTAGTCTGTTTCACAAAGCTGGGCACGTTTGTCTGGGTAACTCAAATCATTGGGCCATGAGCTGTGGAAAAAGACTGAGTCATCCGGCTGCAGATCTTCTCTCCAGCGGAGCTGTGCTCTGGGAAATGGCGTGGACAGCAGTGCAGGATGATACACGCTATGTCAGCCGTACCGCATGTGCTAGACCGTCCACAGCCATGTAGTCGCTTGGCAGGCACCCACATGCAGAAATTCTCACAGTATCAAGCCAAGACGAAAAGCCAAGACATACAGCTTCACCCTCAGAATCCAGTTCTCCTGCGCGTTTCTCCATTTTGCTCCAGAAATACAAAAATTGGATTCCTCTGGGTATCTCATGCGTATTCTTAGACTCACCGTTTAATTTGATAATGAGCATGTAGGGCGCTGTAGAGTACGGTTATGGTTAGTAGCCAGGCTAATGTTACTGGCAAGTTCATTATGAAATAGATCCAGTTACTCATTAGCTTCAATGGCAGAAAGATTAAGTTGCAAGTGTTGTCAAGTTGCTTTAGTTAAAGTTGTGCAGACAGATGCTGTCTGTGTCTGTTGATTTTTATGTGTCTCTGGCCTATAGCCATGGGCCCGTATTTTATATTTAGAAAATTGCACACTTCAAAATGACATGAAAAAAATGTAGATGACGTATTAGAAAAATTGTTTATTTTTTTTAAAAACTTTTATCACTCTATATTACGGTATTGCATTACATTACAAAATAGGTTAAAATGTAAAATATAGTTCTGGGGGCTGTTTCATAAAGGACGCTTAGAAAAGCTGGGATTAAAGTCCAAAACCTGGTTATTCTTATTGCACGCTTATTCTTAAGCAGCCCTTAATGTCAATCATGGATCATATCGATCCACCATTGCAAACAGCAAATATATTTGTGCTGTTTAATGCATTTGAGACGTTGTGTTTTCCAAAGTGCAGGACTGACAAGTCACAGGTATATTCTCCATTTGTAAATGTTAGAAAGTCATGCAAATATATCCTTTTTTTTGTCAGGTGTGGGCGAGGCTTATGCGAGTGAACGAGCGCATGCGTGCTAAACAGACTGAGTGCAATAGAATCAACCCTCTACATTGCGAGTAAATCACTCGCATATGCGACTAAATCTTACTCTGGGCGACTAAATGACTCTGCAGGACATGGAGGCGCCAGCGCGAGCACTTGCTTTTTTTTGTAAGAACAGCGGAAACTTAAAAATACGCCGTCATTTTTGCTCATAAAGGTAATAGTATACATCATTCGGAACTGCAAAGGGTCTGCTTGTATTTTTCAATTGCCAAGGTGTCCGTAGAGGGCTGAGAATAATAGCACAATACTTCGGAGTAAAATATACATTCTGTTAAAATATTTGTTATTGGACATTAAATGTGACACATGTAGAATTTTAAACCTACATATAAGTGTACGTTTGAATGATAGCAGTAACTGTAAATCAAATGTAAGGTAGCTAATACAGCTCTAATAACTAGTTCAAATGTGTTAATGTGTATTCCTCTTACTAGTTAAAATGTACTCTGTTTTCTATCATTTATTTCATTTTAACTTTTTAATTTAGTGCTTTAAAGAGCAATTTTAGATATGTAATGTTTTAATATTCTACTAATAACCATAAAAGGTACAGCTGTCAAAAAACCATGAAAAGCTGCATGGCTAGAAACGGCTGATCAACTGAATGTGCAAGTAGCAACTATGTTAAAATGTTTTCATATATCTTAAAACTGTTATTATTAATCTTAAGCACAATATAGTTGTATAGTTAAATATAGTTGATTGTAGCCTATATTTGTATTTATTAGATTTATTATTTAAGTTGCATTTTTTTGTATACTTGTATTTTTGGACTGATAATAAAGTCCAATGATTGTATGTGTGAGAGTCATTGCATTCCTATTGGTCAGAGCTCAGCTTAGCCTGACAGTTAGCCTGCTCTTGACCAGATTAGTTTCCCAGCATAATTTGCCACAGTGACTGAGCTTGAGCTATGGTAAATTTGCTTTATGAAACCAAATCAAGTGACAATAAATCAGACTAACTGATAAAAGCCTGTATTATTTGGTAAACTTGTTTTATGAAACAGCCCCCTGGTAACTAAACTAAACTAAACTAAACTAAACTAAACTAAACTAAACTAAACTAAACTAAACTAAACTAAACTAAACTAAACTAAACTAAACTAAACTAAACTAAACTAAACTAAACTAAACTAAACTAAACTAAACTAAACTAAACTAAACTAAACTAAACTAAACTAAACTAAACTAAACTAAACTAAACTAAACTAAACTAAACTAAACTAAACTAAACTAAACTATAAAACACCAGAATAAATAATTTTTTTTGAATGTATTTTAAAATTTTCTATATATTTAATTGAATTTAAAATAATATATATTTTTGTAAATAACTGGTCGTTTTGGAGACTGAAGGTAGGTAATCACTTATGGAGATGCCCCGATCTGTGGCATGTTGCCAACAAGACCAGACATCAAACTTTCATTGTATAACCTGTACAATGCTGCATTTGTTTACAGGTCTCTGTGTTGCTGTCCTGCTTTCGGGAAGCAAACCTGCGGTATCATATGCTGTAGGTTTGAGGAAGTCAATCTTTTAGAAGAAAAATATCTTTTCTCCAATCTCCACGAGTTTCTGTTTTGTCTGCATTTCTTTACTGTGTTGCTTCTTGTCCACCTTATGTGTTTATCTCATGTCTGGTAAATGGAGGCTTCAGCCCACACGGATGTTACTACAGAGTCATTGCCGATCTGGATTGCGGTTGGTCAACTTGTTCTAAAGCTGAGCGTTAAGCATCCATCCATCTCCTCCAACTCAAATGCAGCTGCATCTCATTCCATTGTGTGTTTACTTCCAGTTATTCATGAGACAGACAGATCCTCCTTTCATCAGGCCTGATAATCTATGGAAGAGACGGGGGTCGGGTCTGTGCCCGTACTCGTCCGTCACACTTTAATATGGATGGCGTGACCTACATGTCATCCCCACAGCCACCTCTGCTCTCCAGGTCAGGGGGATTCTGGACGATATCTGACCCTTTTTTCACAACATGCCTCTCTTCACCCACTCAGTCCGTCCAGTTTCTCCCTCCCATGAGTCACTTGGCAGTTAGTAGTAAGTCACAGGAAGTCAGTTGGATTTTTACTGTCTTTTGGAGCTCAAGGCCACACATGGTTTTAGTCTCTCAAGACTTTAGAAGCTTAATTCACCTGACCTAAATATACAGTAAGAGCAGATGCAACACAGAATCAGGCTTCTGGTGTAAACAGATGTGCTGTGGAACATTAATTCACCTTCACAAGTGTATATAAATAAGGTTGGTTGCTTTGTGTTGTGTTAAAAAGCTCTCCTATATATGGAGTTCCAAATGAATGTTTGGGAGAAGCTTGTTTGTATATTGATCAATCATAACACAAGGTTGTTTAACTTACTGTACTCCTGTGATAATTTATCTAGCATTTGATTCATGATTTACTGGTTTTCAATTCGTTACTAAACTGAGTGTTTTTGTTTTGCTTTGTTTGGCTTTGCTTTCTTTGTTTTTTGTTTTTGTATAATTTTACTTTGTTTTGTTTTTTGTTCAATGTTTGTTTTTGCTTTTACTTTGTATTGCTTTTGCTGTTTAGTTTAGTTTTTGTTTGTTTTGTTTCACTTTTTGTTTTTGCATTTTTACTGTGTTGCTTTTGTTTTGTTTTGCCTTTTGTTTCGTTCTTGCTTTTGCTTTGTTTTGATTTTGTTTTGTTTTCTTTCATTTGCTTTGTTTTGCTCCGTTTCATTTTTATTTTTGCTTTTTTACTTTGTGTTGCTTTTGCTATGTTTTGTTTTATTGTGTTTTGCTTTGCTTTATTTGTTTTTTATTGTTTCGCTTTGTTTTGCTTTTTGTAAAAAATTTAGAAAAATATAATCAGTCATCTAAATATCACAACATGAAAGTAACATGACTACTTTTACCAAATGTTGCAATTATTTGTCTATGTATATATCTTAAATATTGTAATGTAATGTAATGAATCATGATTTATTTGTTTCTTTGAATATGAATTAGCAGGATTTTTAATCAATGCACTGAGAAAACAGTTTGACAGTTAAAAAGTGCACTAAATTCATATATTCGTAAAGAGAAACCATACTTTGGTCCATCATATGGATATACGGTCTATATCATATCATATCGTCAAACATAGCTCTGTAAATTTTTTAACATTTATTAGATTTTCAGCAGGATGATCTCTTGTTTTGTTTTGTTTTTTCTTTAGGAGAGGAAAAAAGCACAGTATTATCCTGAGAACACAGCTGTCTGTCAGAGTCCATGCCAGCATAGGTGAGTAACAAGATGCCTTTGCGCTTCAAATAAACTATAAATGGTGAGAAAAACATTTAGTACTCAGTCTTCACCCTTTAAAATTTCTGGCTTAGTCAGCAGATTCTGGGTGCATTAGATTGTTTAGGAATTCTTTTCTCATTTGTTGCTTGTTTGATGACGGATGTGTAAATTATACGTACCGAAGCCCCTGCTTGATTTTTACTGTGTGGTAAAGTTTTCCTGTTGCTAATAGGCCCTCACGCCACAACGTTTATGATCTAGTTTAAATATGTTCCATGCTTGATTTCTCAATCGATATAAAACAGCTAATGCAGCAACTTTATATGAATGCCAGGGTAATGCTTCACACACACACACACACACACACACACACCTCAGCTTGTGTCAAGTATATTGGAGTTTTAAAACATTAAAATCTAATTCTGTTTTGGTTAGAAGGCTTTTTTAAATTTATAATGTGTGTGATTAGTTTTAAAAACACTCACAAATATGCCATGGTAACATCTTCCTGCCAGAATATAAAAAAAAGAATAACTGTAGCATGTTTGGACTCACATTATATTGCATAGTTACTGTATATTTCTTCACAATCTCGTTGTTTATCTCATGTCCCTAAACCCTGTTGACAGAATCAGGCTTCATTACCTCCGTAAGCCTTATCCCAGATTAACATCTGTGTCATTGTGTGGAAGCAGGACGGCTATGGCTATCTCTGTGTCACGAAGGATTAAGTGTCACAGACAGTACCCACAAAACCCATTAAACATATAAACCGTGTAGTTTCTCTGGAAGTTTACTATGTAACTCACTTCAGAGGTTTATGTTACCCCTGTGACTCTTAGTCTCAGACAGCACACCCACGAAACACAGTATATGGACCGTCTGATGCTCACTGGACATAAAAATGGCTTTTATCAGTGTGCTTGAAAGTTATGTTTTACAAGTTACCAGGCTGCCACAGTAGCTGGGTTTCCATCTGCTAGTATTAGTTTTTTTTTTTTAAAGAAAACAAGCAGTAAATGAATAGAGTGCAAGTCTAAAAGGGACAATTTTTTTTAAAGAATAGAATTAGAATAGAGAGTGCTAGAGTCTTGAAGATGCTCGGATTGAGTTGGGCAGGTCATTCCACCAGGAGGGAACATTTAATTTAAAAGTCCGTGAAAGTGATTTTGTGCCTCTTTGGGATGGCACAATAAAGCACCGTTCACTTGCAGAACGCAAGCTTCTAGAGGGCACATAATCTGAAGTAATGAATTTAGGTAAAGGGGTGCAGAGCCAGTGGGGGTTTTGGTTTTGTAGGCAAACATTAATGCCTTGAACTTTATGCGAGCAGCTATTGGTAGCCAGTGCAAATTGATAAACAGAGGTGTGATGTGCATTCTTTTTGGCTCATTAAAAATTAAACTTGCTGCCTCGTGCACTGCAAAGTGTTTATATATATATATATATGACATTTTATATATATGTCACATTTTTTGGATGATTCTTGAACACACACAGACAGACAGATGTTATTGGGGAAGTTGTGGCCTAATGGTTAGAGAGTCGGACTCATAACCCAAAGGTTGTGGGTTCGAGTCTCGTACCGGCAGGGATTGTAGGTGGGGGGAGTGAATGTACAGTGCTCTCTCCCACCTTCAATACCATGACTGAGGTGCCCTTGAGCAATGCAGCGTAGCAGATCTATTCCGCCAAGACCAAATACATTAACATTGTCATGTACATTACCATGCCAATCCCTCCGAGAGTTGTCATGACAGAAATGTAGTTAGTTAACAAATGGAATGTAGTAATTTAAGTAATGGAATGTAATATTAATGTAGTAATGTTAACAAATGAAACCTTATTCTAAAGTGTTACTGAAAATGTAAATATTTTTAGAAAATAATATTTAACAGTTTTTACCTGTGAAGTGCACTTTTTTATTTAACAGGCCTAAAAAAATTGAGTTTTTTTTAACTCAAATTTTATGACATCAAATATTTCGAAAGATTCAAAGTTTTGTTTGAGATACTAGCACACCTTTATTTAAGCTTTTAAAGTGATCTGATTTCACATTTACCCACCCTTAAACATCCTCTACAACTGCGGTTGGCTGCTTTACATATCAGTCAGTTGGCTTTTTCATGTCTAAATGGGCGGTTCTTTGTTGGAATAATCCGCAATGTGGACCAGACTTCATGCCGACAGTCAAACGTCTAAGTGATTCACTATCGTTGTCTACAGGAACTGGTAGTCGGTGTTTAAGACAAGTGTGTGTCTGTAGCGAGCAGTATAAACTTAGTGGCATGCTGCACTGCAGCCAAGCACACGTGGCTCGTACGGTTTTCCCTCTCCAGACTGCAGGGGAAAATATATCCGTCAGCCTGCAAAAGCCATTAAGCTTAGAACTGTCAGATTTTAATTTGTACGTTTTGCAAAAGTGTTATTTAAGGGTACCAGGGACAAAAATTGCCCAATGAAAGAAGTGCAGTTATCTCTCACAGTCAACTCAATTTACCGATCCTGCGTGCCTGACGGATTGCGGCACCGTTTGGGAACTCCAAAGCTGTTCTGCTAGGGGTATTTTGGTCCAAAAATAAAGTTGCTGAAACTCCTGGCAAGGTCTGAGAATCTGTTGAGAGAGATTTTACGAACCAGACCTGCTCAGACACCTGCCTGCGAGTAATTTTCCCTTTCGCTCTCTCGCAATTTGCAAACCATGAAAGAGGGCAGCAGCTTAGCAAAAGTACCTCTAGTAGCAAACCCTTCCGAGAAGCTTCACCTATCAACAGCTCTGAACGTTTGCTTGTTGATTTGTGTCTTGATAACCTGCTTTGAGTCACTACGTTGTTTGTCTCTGTGGAATCAATGTTCCATATCTATGATTTAAACCCATATGGAAAGAGCAGCTTGATAAGAGAACCACTATGCTCTGCAGATGTTGCCTTGCCTCTCTTGTTGAATTTTTTTCTTGCCATTCTATCCTCTGTCCCGGGACCTGTCCTAAACCACGCTGCATTCCTTGTAGCAATGATGGGATCGCTTTTCTGACCAGCTGTGTGCTTGTGTGATTGAAGGCCAATTTGGGTCAAAGGTGGGAGGTAAGGGCTGGGTAAGACTCTCTCTCGCTCTCTAAGCGGATGACCCAAGATGACAGCTGCTGCTCTTCAGGCTTAATGTGTCTCTCCGTTTTTGTGAGCAGGACGACTATTTTGAATGAGTTTTGTTGTGTATTTGCAGTTTTCATTAGATTTTTAGTTTGTTTTAGCGACATTTTGTGATTTTTTAAATTAGTTAGTTTTTTCAAGATATTTTAATTATGCTTCATTTTTATTTATGCTTCATATATATTTTTTATTTTATTTTAGTACTTCAACCTATTTTATTTCAGTTAGTTGCCAATGCAACATTTCATATTTTCATTGTTTATTTAATTTAATTTAATTTAATTTTATTTATTTTAATGAAAAGATGTTTTAATAGTTTTAGTTTTGGTTAACAATAACAATACTGGTTAATGTTAATAAAATATTTTTAAAACATGCTTTGTGGTTTACATTGTTTTTGAATGAAGAAAATAATCAGTTTCAACTTTCAAATTGATCAGCCACTTATTACTGACTATTTATTGTCTTTTTGAAGCAGTGTTTACTTAATTGTAAATTTGTTTTCATGTATTATTTATTTATAATTATTAATCCACATTAATGTTTAAATAGTTTAAAGCTGAACGTATTCAAATCAAATTCGATTTTGTTGTTGCACTGAAATTGGTAATTTCACTTTTGGATTTAAATTTGGTATGGTAGACTAGTGTAAACACTCGATGTATATTGTGTTCAAAATAAATTCAAAGATTAAATTAATCCATTTTGCATGATTTTTATTTGCACATTCTTTATCAAAGAACTAGTATGCACCGAGGTGGTGCTAAAATTGGTCCTGAAATGGTTTATTTATTTTTTCCAGTTAGATCAATTACAGCCTTATATTTGTCACTGCATTTGAACTTTAAGAGTTAAAATCAACTGCAGTTTATGACTGCAGGTTTTATGTGATGTCAGTCATGTATTGTTAATCATGCATCATCATAATTGGTGCCAAATAATTTGATCCACTGATCCTGATAGAACAACTATTTTCTTGCACTTGTCTGGGCTCATTAGCAAAACCTTTTGCACTTGTGCAGTTAAGCCTGATTTATATTTTCCATGTCCATGCTGACCGCTTCATTAAATGACAGGAGTGTTTGGCTACTGCTGTGGCTACTGCTGTGCCCAGTATGAGCTCAATGACCTCAATGTTTTGACTGTCCATCATTATTATTATGGGAAGTTACATGGGTCAACTATGTAAGCTTGAGTCTAATGGGTTCTAGACCAGGGTTTTTAAAAACATTTTGTTGCCAAGGACCCCCAAATGTGAAGGGTATCCCTTGTGAGTGGTCCCATTCTGAAAATGTAAAGGCGGTTACATTTCTTTTTTTTTTGTATGATGAGAAAGTCGTATTATAAAGACAAAAAGTAATTATTTCCAAAATTAAATAATTTACTTTTACTTTGTCATTTAACTAAAGCAAAATGTTGAAATATGTTAAAATATTATTTAAAAGTATTCACAGTTTAAGTAGAAATTTTCATTTCTTTTTATTAAAAAATCCATACATACAAAGAAAACAATACAAATAAGTGCAGAAATTAAGGCCCTGTCCACACGAACGTGGTTACTTTTAAAACCGCAGCCTTTTCTATGCTGTTTGGCCGTTCGTCCACACGCAAACACAGCACCAGGTCACTAAAACCGAACATTTTTGAAAATGCCTGCCAGGGTGAAGATTTTCAAAAACTCCGGTTGCAGTGTTATCGTGTAGACAGCGAAACCGGAGTTTTTGGCTTGTGACGTCGGAGCCTGCGCTGTTATCTCTGCCTACTGCAAACTTTTTCAGGCTTCTGATTGGCCAATGTGTCTTTACGGTGGAGATTATATTGCCACCTGTTGGTTTGGCATGCTCTTGACAGTGCTTCATAGCATGCGTTTGCATTTTCATGTGGACGGAGATTTTTTTAAAAACGGAAGGAAAAACTTCTTAAACTTAAAAAACTTAAAAAAAAAAAAAATAGCCATGTACGTGTGGACATGGCCTAAGTTCTGTGTAATAAAGTGGAATGACACAGGGAAAAAGTATTGAACACATGAAGAAATGGAGGTGCAAAAAGGCATGGAAAGCCAAGACACCAACAGAAATCTATCAGTAATTATAAAGCAATTCTGCCCCTTGTCAGTGGAAATTAATATTAGCTGGTTTAGTCCCAACAGATGGCCTATAAAAAGGTGTCACACAAAACTTCTTAAACTTAAAAAACTTAAAAAAAAAAAAAATAGCCATGTACGTGTGGACATGGCCTAAGTTCTGTGTAATAAAGTGGAATGACACAGGGAAAAAGTATTGAACACATGAAGAAATGGAGGTGCAAAAAGGCATGGAAAGCCAAGACACCAACAGAAATCTATCAGTAATTATAAAGCAATTCTGCCCCTTGTCAGTGGAAATTAATATTAGCTGGTTTAGTCCCAACAGATGGCCTATAAAAAGGTGTCACACAAGAAACATTTCATGATGGGTAAAAGCAAAGAGCTCTCTCAAGGCCTTCACAACCTTATTACTGCAAAACTGATGGCATTGGTTACAGAAGGATTTCTACTTCTGAATGTTCCAGTGAGCACTGTTGGGGCCATAATCCGGAAGTGGAAAGAACATAATTTCACCTTAAACCAGACCAGGTGCTCCTCGCAAAATTTCTGACAGAGCAGTGAAAAAAATTATCAGAAGAGTTGTCTAAGAGCCAAGGACCACTTGTGGAGATCTTCAGAAAGACCTGGAATTAGCAGGTACAATTGTTTCAAAGAAAACAATAAGTAATGCACTCAACCGCCGTGGCCTGTATGCACGCTCACCAGGTAAGGCTCTATTGCTGAAGAAAAAGCATGTTGAAGCTCGTTTAAAGTTTGCTGCACCACATTTAGACAAGCCTGTGATCAAACAAGGGTGGACATTCCAGCGAGACAATGATGCCAAACACACAGCCAAGGAAACTCTCAATTTGTTTCAGCAAAAGAAAGTAAAGCTGCTAGAATGGCCCAGCCAATCACCTGACTTGAATCCAAACCTGAGCAATGCATGCAACTAGTTTCTCCAGACAGAAGGCGTCTTGAAGCTGTCATTAACAACAAAGGCTTTTGTACTAAGTATTAAATACATTTCAGTAAGCGTGTTCAATACTTTTTCCTTGGGTCATTCCATTTTATTACACAGAACTTGATTTCTGAACCTATTTGTTTAGTTTTCTTTGTATGTATGGATTACTTGGGTTGTTACTTGCATCGTGCCGCGTAAACATAAAACTATGTCTGCATTTGTGATCGGAGAAACGACAAACAACAAGTGCTATTCTACACTGCTCAAAACTCGCATTTTTTTGTGTTTCTGATGAACAAATCATCAGTAGCAAATTCTTTAAATATGAAAACGTACTTACAGACTGTGAGTCAGAACTGCCGGCATTGTAGTCTACTCTCTTAGGAAACAGTCCTCTATAAAATGCGCTGCACACATCTGAATATTTGGGTTGAACTGTTCATGAAAATCAGTCATTGCTGAGTATAGTTTGGGAAAATATGCACTTTTGCATATGCCTTGTCAAATAGTAAATGGGCAATATTTTTAAGCCAGTGACATGCAATCTGCAAATTATTAACTAGAAATATTTTTTTAGATTCATGGTCCTGAGAAATGTAACGAATTCCAATTCAAGGAATGACTGAAAAAAAATGAAGGAATAATTAGGTTTTTGGCTTCTGGTGTGATGAAAATATGTTCCTGGCTCTCATTATTACTCTTTTTGTGTAAGCTGGAAGCAGATCTTGTTGAAAAAGGTGTCCAGGGTGGATGTTCTTTCAATTAGTGATTATGTAACAGTCAAATGCTGCTAATGCACTCATCACACCTATAAATTGACCAATAAAAAGCTCTGGCCACATTTGATTTGAGTTAGCAGCTTGAAAGGCTGGCATCTGTGGCTCCGTTCCAGTTGTTTCTTTATTGTGCCTCATGTTAAAATGAAGAATCTTGACATTGATACTGCTGGAGCGGGAAAAGATGAATTCTGACTGGAATGTTTCCTGCAGGAAATGCCATGGTAAAACGAACACAACTGTAAAGTCTGTCTTTCTAATTAATGAAATCTGAAACTAGTGACAGTCAGCATCTTGATAATCCATTAGAGAAGATTTGACTTTCTGCCTTTTGTACCTCTGTAGGGAATTAACTAAAAATTAATTATGCCCACTGATAACAGCGTTTGTTTGCACATGATGTGCACATTATTTTAGCACACAGTTTATGTGGAATTATGCAAATCATCTCAAATGCACCCATAAAATATGTGTTTAATGAGATTTGCATGGCACAGTTCGCATTCTTGCAGTTTGTTTCCGTTGCAGCTAGGGTTGCAAAGGGGTGGAAAATTTCCGGAAATTTTCCAAAAATCCCTGGAATATTCCAAAAGATCCTGGAAAGTTTCCAAAATTTCTGGAATATTTTCGAAATTTACTGGAAATGTTCCACCTTTTTGCAACCCTAGTTGCAGCAGACTACTGTGATCTAGCATACTTTACTGGGACTGTATAGCACCTAAATCGGCTTTTCAAAATGTACTTGTGTTTCAAAAAGTCTATTTTAAATTAAATACCTTTTGCCACATGCTTTATTTCAGGTGATAATTAGGCAATGCTAATACCAACAGACTGATAGAGTTTTGTGTAAAAAGGCCAGTTCATATCAAGAATGATAACTGTAATGATAACTTTTTGTAGCATCTACACCAACAGGTGATAACATTCTGTTTATTGTATGCATATGTTGCAGTTACTTCATCTGCCGTTTTTAAAATTGAAAATTTGCTGAACATGTACTCTCTCTTAGGCTATGCAAGATGTAGATGAGTTTGTTTCTTCATAGAAAAAGATTTGTAGAAATGTAAAATTACATCACTTGCTCAACAATAGATCCTCTGCAGTGAATGGGTGCTGTCAGAATGAGAGTCCAAACAGCTGATAAAAACATCACAATAATCCACAAGTAATTCACATGACTCCAGTCCATCAATTAATGTTTTGTAAAGTAAGCTGCATGTTTTTAGGAAACAAATCCATCATTAAGGCATTTTAGCTTTAAACCACAGATTCTCAACAAAATATGAGCCCATAATACAAAATAACGCTTTTCCTAGTAAAAAAGTCCATCTTCTGCTTCTTGTGCTTGATCTGTGTATATTTCTCTCTTGATTCAGACGAGATGGCATTTCCACTGAAGAAAGCAATATTATGGATAGAGGACTCATATTTTAGCTGGAAGAAACTTGATAGCAAATTTTCAGTGAATTTCAAGTCTTTTCAAGTCAATGTATTTTATCATTTAATCATTATCTTGTGTTGTGGGCTTCACTGTTCCCATAGAATTGGGACAAATATTTAAAACTACATAGTTACAGTTACTGTTACAGCTATCATTCTTGGTGTGAATGGGCTTTAAGGCTAAATCTATATGAAATCTATAATGAGCCTAATTTGCATAGATAAGAACTGTGTTTGTATAGTAACAAATGACACTAATGGATTTTATATGCGACACAGTGCCATTTGATTAAACTGGATTGTGTGTGGTTAGTGCCAAAATACTGCACAAAAAAGTGTCTTAGAGTTTAGTGAACAGCACTTCGCAACCGATGAAAACGTTTTATCTACCTTTTTTTCCAAATTGCAACCATATGATCATCCAAATTTAAACAGGACTTCCTGAATGTGGTGACTTAAAGGTCCAAGTATTAACATCAGAGGAAGCTGCATATAAATAATCTGTTTATTCATAAACATGAATGATGAGTCTTTTAGGCTCTTATATGCAGTGCCTGTCATTTAGCGCGTTTGCGGAGAACCTCAGCGGTCAATGGCAATGAGATTTAGCGGTGTGGTAATGTACACAACATAGCTCATGGTTGCTGCAGCAGTCGTGAAAAGCACCAATCACCATCAGATGGCTAATTTTCAGAGCCCAGAAACCCCCGTGCTGCCTGCGAGTAAACCGTGGCTTTCCGACAGGGCATAATCCAGATGCCTTAATCATAGTCGTTTACTCGCACAAACATTTGGCTGCTGAGGAGATGCTTTTGTTGGGCTGATGGAAAGCCTGAGCTCTGGTGCACTTGTTTTTTTTCTGCCGGATGAGCTAATGGTTTATTAAGGTTTGCAGGCTCGGTGTAGATCTTGACACTGATTTGCCATAATCAACGTGTCTGGGAGTCGGGGCTCTATAATTTGAAAACGAGGTCAGACTCCTGATTAAACTCAACGATGCCAACGTGTGGTCCCAATAAAACTGGTCTCCGTTTATTACCATTAGCCCTCGCTGCAAATAAAGACATAATGAATTTTCAAACATGTGAAAGAAATCTGAGGTAATTGTCTCGCACCGGGTTCTGGGGGCATTAGTAACAAGCAGAACCCTAAACAGACCTGATCGTGAGGTGACTTGAGCGGCAAATTTTCACTAGCAACTCGCCCCAATCCCCACCCAAGAGTAATATTTAAAAGCACATTGCGGTTATGGCCAAATTATAGACATATAAGTTAATGGAGGTTGGCATTGTTTAGTGGGTTTTGTGAGCTTGCAGAGTAAATCACTAAATTAGGTCTGGGTTTTGTATAATGTACAGAATACAGTGGAGTAAGTGCTTCATTAGCTATAGAATGCATCATGTCTAGTATGATACAGTACATGTGCTCATTACTGTCTAAACGTTATGTTTTTTTTTTAATGGTTTATGTCAATGTGATATGTTTTCAATTAATACAATGTAAAGTTAGTAAATGAGACACAAAACAATTTACACAAGTCATTTTATTTATTCATTATTCAAGTCATTATTAAGTGCAAATTATTTTTTAAATATAATTTTTTAAAACTTTTTGTTATGCTTGTATAATGTACAGTATGTCTGTCTGTCTCTATTTTGCCATGTTTGTGCCATTAAACATCATATATCTGTTTAAATTTTTGTTTTGTTTTGTTTCTTATTACTTTTGTTTGAGTTTTTTGTGCCATTATTTTTTAGCATAATTATGGTTTTGTTTGCTTTGTTTTGTTTGTGCCATTATTTTTTAGCATAATTATGTTTTTTTGTATGTGTGTATGCTTTTTTGTTTTGTGCCATTATGTTTGGGATAATTGTTTTTTGTTGTTGTTGTTTTTGTGTTTTTTGTTTAGTTTAGTTTGTTGTTTGTTTGTTTGTATTGTTTTCTTTTCTTTTGGGGATTTGCAAGATTCTTTTGGTGAATCGAATTCTTAAACAACACAACACAGACATGCTATAAATGGACACAAATAATTTTAGTGAATTCCTCCCTCTGTTTATAATGAAACATTACAATTCTTTTATCAGCGCTTACGTCTTTCATACAGTTACAGTTATTGCACCAAATGAGATCACTTCATCCGCCCACTCTTTGTGCACGTCCCCATATGACCATCATTCTATACTCTTTCAGAACTTCTACTTTTTTTAACTGTAGATACTCCCTGAGGTCAGTCAGGACAGGCTGATGTTCAAGAAATGACCCATGAACACCACAGAGTAACAGCCTAACCTACAGTTGACAAGCTCTTATAGATTTTTGTCTGTTAAATGAGCTGTAATGGAAACAACTGCTTTCAGTTTACCCTGTGTGATTTGTAGTTAGCTTTGAGTTGTGATTTATGATCCTTTAAAACTTTACATGATGAATTTGTCGCATTTGGCTTATTGTTTGACACTTTGAAACACTCTTGTAGAAAGAAAAGACTCTCAGAGTTGTAAATTTTCAATAATTCCTAGTGCTTTTCCAAGCAGTAAACAATGTTAGAGGAGGAAAAAGCGGCACAATCTAAAGACCTAAACTGAGTTCACCACTCTTGGACCAGTCGTTGCCCTAACTGCTTTTTAATTACGTTGCATTGCTGTTTAGTTTTCCTTTGCTATTTTAATTTTTTTTTTCTTTCCAGAATTGTCATATAAGCGTGGTTGTGTTGAGTCTTGAGTCTGTGTTTGAGATGGTAGATTGAAATTGTGAAAGAACCTGAAGAATTTGTCTTCAAGTGTAATTTTTCCAGGACTCAGGCCTTATTAGTCTTAGCACTCAAATCAAGTTCCTAGGCCTTGAAATCATTTTTTTTTGTATTGAAAAACATGTTGCTCCATATCTTTTCCCAATGTTCTCCTCAAAATGATGTGCAAATATGCAGCAGATTGCTGTCCACAGTTTAAAATCAGCAGGAAACAGTAGTCACCATAGACAGATGTCTCCTGCGGTCATTATCAGCTATATAAATTCTGTGGTAATGTTTCCACTCGCCAGACGTTCAGCATGAGAGATAATGAAAGACATTCATGTCCAATCTTTCACAAACTTTCCTTATCGTAGTCAGATTCGCATCCTTGGCATTGTCAAATGCATACAAGTGTGGAATACAAGTAAAGAGGGACTACAAAAGCCTCATAACAGTGATGCGTTCTCTGCCTCGGCTGGATTTCTGTTTTCTGACAGCCTCAGACTGCTAAAAAATATTCACTTCCAGACAGCTGAAGTCCTACAGCTGATGAAATCAGCAACTCTGACCCAACTCTGAACTCTCACTGCAGGAACGAGAATGAATTGTGTCACTAATTGAAGTAATTCCGAGTAAGTACACATATGTCTTTAAAGAATGCATTATCCCTGAGTTGTAGTTTATTGCTAACTGCTATTTGATAAACATCTTCAAAAGAGCGGATTTTAAATTATGAACCATGAAAACATCTGCTGAATATCATTCTAGCATCTGACAGGGAACAACAGAGATGTATTGCAAATGAGAATATGCTCTAAAAATGACATCTTCCAGATGTAAACACACTGAATAGACATCTGGATGCTGTATGTGTGCGATTAGGGTTGATAAAATATATTTTTCATAGAGATGGATGGATGTACATGTGGAAGTGTGTGTGTGTGTGTGTGCTAAAGAACAAAGTGTAAAGGGCGAATTCAGTTGAACCATATTTCAGCATAAACCCCTGTTTCTTTTTCACTCGCAATCTAGTTTAAGCAGGTGTGAAATGTTGAAACAGCGCTGTGCCATGAATATTGAAATTAAGTATTTCTTTTCAGCAGAAACATGCAGACTTCTATGTAGCCTAAATTAGGATTAGTATGTGTCTTTTTTGTAAAATTCAACACGATTTGCCTTTAATAATCCATGTTAGTTTACAGCAGAAAAAGTCAGCATGGCTGCTGTGGTTATTACTGTGTCATTCATTAGAATTGTATTTATTCCATACTCACACAAAATTATAATTTTGATGAGGTTTTCACACAGGGTACCCAAGGGACACAGGAGGGGTTTTTAGAAAGTCTGTGGAATAGTGTGATAAAATAAATAAATGATTAAATAAATAAACAAAAGTTTAAAATGCCAATCAATCAATCAATCAATCAATCAATAAAATATATAAATAAATATATTATGTTTTATATTTAATCTTAATCTTTTATTTTAGCATAATTATGTTTTTCCGGGTGTGTGTTCACGGTGTGTGTGTGTTTGTTCACTACTCACTGCTGTGTGTGTGTGCACTTGGATGGGTGAAATGCAGAGCACAAATTCCGAGTATGGAACCATACTTGCCACATGTCACCTCATGTCCTCATGTCTTCTTTTGTTTTGTTTTGTTTTGTTTTGTTTGTGCCATTATGTTTGGCATAATTATGTTTTTTATGTGTGGTTCTGTGTTTTGTTTTGTGCCATTATGTTAGGCATAATTTAGTTTTTAGTTTTTGTTTAGTTTAGTTTTTTTTTTGTTTGTTTGTTTTGTATTGTTGTTGTTTTTTGGGGGATTTGCAAGAAAAAGATACAGTGTTAAAGGGATAGTTCACCCCCCCAAAAAAAATGTTTTGTCATCATGTACTGCGTTTGTTTTTCCTCGTCTTTTTGAAA
Organism: Sinocyclocheilus anshuiensis; assembly: GCF_001515605.1. NCBI lineage: Eukaryota > Metazoa > Chordata > Actinopteri > Cypriniformes > Cyprinidae > Sinocyclocheilus > Sinocyclocheilus anshuiensis. The sequence continues at coordinate 1,696,700 of NW_015539887.1, forward strand.
GTTGTTGTTTCCTGGTTTTCCCCCCCCGCGGCGATGGAAATTGCCGCTCGCGTCGCCGCCCTAGCTCGCCTCGATCTCCCCTTCTACGAGTACGC
>NW_015539887.1:1696944-1707478 GCF_001515605.1 Sinocyclocheilus anshuiensis
CCCCTCCCCATTGGATGTTATATGGCGTGAGGACACGCCTTCCGGAGGGGGGCGTTATGTCAGACTTTGTTCCATGTTTTGTGTGTCCTGCTCCCCATGTGCCTTCCCATGCCCTTATTTGGTTAGTTTCCTGTTCCTCCCCTGATTAGTGTTTCATTGCTCCCAGGTGTGTCTCGTCATCCCCTCCTCCTGTGTGTGTGTATAAATAGTGTTCCCAGTCCCAAGTTCTCTGTCCGCTGTTAAACGTCTTCCTGAGTTCGTCTCCCTTGGTTCCTAAAAATAAAGTCTTGGTAAAGTATTCTCCAGCGTCTCCTCGTTCCTCGTGTGTGTGCATCGTGACACTCTCAAGTTGTTTGAAACCTGTATGTGTTTCTCTCTTCTGTAAAACATAAAATAAGATATTTTGAAGAATGTGGGAAAACAAACTGCTGCTGGTCCCCATTGACTTACATAGTATGAAATAAATACTATGGAAATCAATGCGGACCATCAACTGTTTGGTTACCAATATTCTTCAAAATATCTTCAATTGTGTTCAACAGAAATTCATACAGCGCCCCCCGACCCCCCTCCGTATGGGTCTTTATATATGAAAATATACAGTGTAGTTGCCTTTACAATATATTTCAGAAGGCACATCATCATATCTGGAGGTCTGTAGCATTCAAAAGTTTGAAACCACTGATTTAGGGGATTCATTACTGCATTTAACTGTGGATGTCACTCCCTAAATTTTGTGGTGTGTTTGTGGCCTACCTGTTTAGCATAATTCCTTTAGTGAATCGGTTGCTAAAGCGACACAAACAGTGCATGCAAATAAACATAGCTTCAAGCCAGTGCCATTCATTCTTTTTTTGGTGTATGTGTTTTTTATTATTATTACTCTTACACTGACCTTTTGAAAGTGATTTGAAAGTGAATGTCTTTAAAGATTCAACTGCCTGGTTGATGACCACAGATTTCTAGCCTCAACATGTGTAACAATGGCTGGATTATGTCTTTCAGAGTGTGCAGACATGGGAAGCAGAGACTTACAAACAGTTAAACGATGACAGACACATGACATGGTGTACAGCCTATCCACACACACATAAAAACACATTTGTCCAGACACATTCACAGCATCTCCACTGAACCATCTGGTTTCCATTGTAACCCCGTCTGCGTCCCTCACTTCTTAAAGAGGAAAAGATTAAAACTGTCTACATGTTCATCCGTGGAGGTATTTTTATCTGAGTGTTCAGCAGTAACCTGACTCTGTTTGTCTCACTGGTCTCCATCCCATCTCACGTTTTCTCTGTCGTTCCCTTACTCAAGTTCTCACACCATTTTTTTTCTCTCTCTCCATCAGTTTCTTGTAGTTTAGGCCTGGTAGTTTAGATCCTCTCATTAAGCCTTCTTAACACTAATTGCAATTATTTTTTGGCCGACCCTGACCTAAAAAAGACAATGGCAAGAAAATTAGAGCTAGAAGTCCAATTCCCAATTCCAAGAAGGAAGCAGGATATTAAAGGCTCTAGAAAAGGTCAAAAGTGGCTGTTTCCCAGCCTTCACTTGATGCATGTCAAATTAGATCCTTGTAACGGACAATTATTTTTTGGCCGACCCTGACCTGAACAATGGCAAGAAAATTAGAGCTAGAAGTCCAATTCCCAATTCCAAGAAGGAAGCAGGATATTAAAGGCTCTAGAAAAGGTCAAAAGTGGCTGTTTCCCAGCCTTCACTTGATGCATGTCAAATTAGATCCTTGTAACGGAAGTCTCACTCTGTTTGAATTTTGGCATAATGAATTAATGTCATTAGGGCCTCACTGATCATCTGAAAAAGTAAATAAAAAAATATGCGTTGTATATATTACATTGGAAATTTCAAGTTTAAATATTTTTAAAAGGTAATATTAGGGCTGTCACTAATGATTATTTTGGTAATTGAGTAATCGGTCGATTATTCTGACAATTAATCGAGTAATCAGATAATTATAATTAATTTGGTTACACTTTATTTTAAAGGGGTCCTATTATGCTTTTTCACTTTTTTAATTTTAGTCAGTGTGTAGTGTGTATGTTTGGGCATTAAAAAGATCTAGAAAGTTACAAATCTCAAAGTCCACTCCAAAGGGAGATATTTAGTTTTTTAAAAATCCCTTTTCAAGAACTACAACGAACGGCTCGTTTGGACTACAGCGTTTGGTTTCCGGGCTTTGTGATATCACAAAGCGGCTCATTAGAATTTCATTACAAATAATTCCCACCTTCAGAAATTCGAATGGTTGGGGGGTGGGTGTGGAGGTGCGAGGTTGTGGTTAGAACGCTTGGTTGAGTGAGCGCATTTGGTTTTACTTTTTATTTTGAAATGTAAAATGTAATATATATAAACCTTTAAAAATGAAAACAACAAATATCAGTCACACTTTTTAATGTCCAATTCTCGCTATTAACAAACCATTAACTATGATTTTTGCCTCAATAAATCCCTAATTTGCTGCTTATTAATAGTTAGTAAGGTCGTTTTTAAGTTTAGGTATTGGGTAGGATTAAGGATGTAGAATATGGTCATGCAAACTATGTGCTTTATAACTACTAATAAACAGCCAATATGTTAATAATAAGCATGCTAATAAGCAACTAGTTAATAGTGAGAATTGGTCCCTGTACTAAAGTGTTACCATTAATTTTTTTTGTGGTAATAAAAATAGACCTAAGCAAACAATATATCATGCAGCCTTGGCAAATGGTCGAATAATGCGTTTTACGGATTCTTGTCTGTGGAATGCGCCACTTCCAGTATTTTGCTGGTTACTCGACACCAGCAATTTGCAGTTGAGGATTTTTTTTTTTAAAGTTGAGTACTCGAATTGAATCGAGGAATTGTGACAGCTCTAGATAATATTATATATAAATAATATAGAAACTTTTTTCTCATATTTTGAAAGTCTTTGATGTTCACTAAGGCTGCAGTTATTGATAAAAATACAGTAAAAATTTAATTTTGTAAAATAACTGTAGTCATTGTCACATGATCCTTCAGGAAGTATTTTAATATGCTGATTTGGCAATCAAGAAATATGACTTATTTGATCAATTCTTAGGGTTCTCTGATGAATAGAAAGTTCAAAAGAATAGTAATTATTTGAAACTGATATAATTTGTTACGTAAAACATATCTTAACTCTCACTTTTGAATAACTGAATGCATATTGAATACAATAAAAGTATTAATTTCTTTCAAACTCTGACTTTAAAAATTTAAATGACGGTGAGTAAATGATACCAAGAAGTGTATTTTTTTAAATAGCGTATTTTCCACTGACTCTTTATCGCAATGACGACTTTTAATGTTTTTGATGGCACTGCGAATGCTATTTGTTCTTTATAAATTCATCTGCTGTTCCGATAAATGAACAGCAATTACAGCAATTCCTATCTGGGCTTTCACAGGTGTAGACATCTTGTCGTTGGCTGCTCACCAAGGTAAAATCACCCACTGCTGCAGCATTAGCCTAATTATCCTGATATTTGAAATTGAATTTTCCACGATTAACCTAAACACTTGGATTCCTCATGAAGTTGTTCAAAGATCCTCAACCTGCTGAATTAACTTATTTTTCTGCAGTAATTTATTCCCCCTCTAATGTTTCAAGCCTCTTACGGGAAGTCAAATCTTCCTTTACATTAATAATGTTGAAATGCCTCTACGTTAGAGACTCTGCAGCAGCTGGAGAGACTATGAAAATACTGTCATTTGGCCAAAATACGTTGGACACAGTGCTGGTGGGCATATGGCCTTCATGTGTGGCAGCTCTCTTACCTGAATGTTCAACGAAATTCTTGTATTTTTGAATTAATCAAACTGTTATATTTGAATTATTATGGATGCCATATGTGTGTTGAATGTCCAAAATTGGTAGTTTGATCTCTGTTAACCATATCTGGCTTAGGCAGCACAATGGGTTTCTTTAGGCAATTGGAGAGTTCTATTGATTTCCTGTTGCTTCATTGTCAAGCCAAACAAATTCTTAGCCCAAGGGACTTGGCGGAAAGATAGAATGAGAAAATTTTCCTTTGCTTTGGTCGCTAGGCATTGCCTTCATTTACCTCTTAAAGGCCAGGCTACACTTAAACACTAAAGGCCTTTTCACACCAAAGATCACGGAGCAAAATAACACAAAAAATAAAAAGTTCTTTAAAAAATTGTTCTGGTAATTGTTTTAAAAACTTTAGAATACCAAAACGAACAGTTCATATTTAAACCAATGTGAAATAAATGATCTCAACCTAAGGTGAAGAAACAAAGAATTATGGATAATCACACTGCAATATTTCTGACTTTCATTTTGAAACTCTTTTTGAAAATTCTAACTTGGCATGAGTAACTTAATGATGACACTATGAACTGTATCCCTTACTGTAATCGTGTGTAAGCAAAACACGAAGACAAATTTCTTTACTAAAACAGAGTGACTCTGAGTAATTGTTTTTTACAGTTCTGGTCTTGCTATCAAGACGTGACCCAGAATAACTGACATGAAGCAGGCAGTAGCGTAAGGCGGTGGGCTACACTGTAGCCATTACTCAGCCATTGGGTGTCCATTTATCAGAATTGGTTGTGGTGAAGGCCAGGCTGCTGTTTTTAGGCTTGATGTAATTGGTCTGAGGTTATACTTAGAGCTGAAATGCGTCAGTCACCTCACATTCTCTTTCTATCTTGGCACGGTTTAAATATAAACTGAAAAATTATTTTGGCAATGTGGTGACAAAGACAAAGTAGATGAATCAGTGACGACACTTTTTTTGTACTTATCATTAATGTATTCAAAAATACTTAAATATGCATTACATACATCCTGTATACAGTAACATGAAAACTAATCTTCTGTGATGAGTATGTTTTTAATTACTAAAGTAAAACTCATTTTGATGTTGTTTTGTGTGTGTGTGTGTGTGGGTGGGGGGTTGGCATGAATTACTGTTGTTATAATTAACTAAAACTAAAATAAAAATAAAAAATGTAATAAATGAATTGAAGCTAAAATAAAATAGAAAATTATTTAGAAAAATTTTTTGAGAAAACTTAAACACAAAACAAACAAAAAAACATAAAACATGAAATTGTTATCAACTACAATGCAATTTTTTTAAATTGTTTTTGGTAGTTAAATTGAAGCTAACATAAAATAGAAAATTATTTAGAAAGAAAATAGATGAAAACTTAAATGCAAAAAAAACAAAACAAAAAAAAAAACAGAATGCACAATTTCTAACAAAATTTAAAACTGAAATAAGTACAAGTTGTAATACTAAAATAACTAAAACAAAAATAAATGAAATCTAAATAGAAATATAAAAAATAATTAATAAATTACTAAAACAAAGTCAAATTCAAATGAAAATGGAATGTATGAAAATAGAAGCAAATTAAAAATATTAATAAATACTACAATAATATAGAAATAATATTAAATTAACATTGACATTAATTCAAAAATGCAGAGGGGTATATTTGAATAAAATGTATATAATTTTGTTTTTATGACAAAACAAGGGTAGTTCAGGTTGTAAAATGTCACATGTGACTCCCCAAAAGCATATGAAAATGCTTTTACCTTGAAAAATATATTTAAAAACTTTATTGAAAAGAATGATATGTACACATATGTATTGAAAGTTTAAGGACAATTTATTATTATATTTGATTGATGGTTACACCACATGACATTTAGACAAGCTTTTTCTTGAAAATAGTATCGAAGTTGTTTAGAATTGTATGAAACCAACATGAATACATTTCAAGACCTTGTCTCATTTTAAAGTAGATTATGTAAAGGTTTTTCCTTTTCTTTAGGTCATGAATATAAGTCTGTGAATCAGCACGCCCTTCTGCGCCCAAACAAAGGTGTCTTGTATCGTGTTCTCATGGCTGTAAGATCAGTAACCTATTGAAGCTGACACACACAATCTCTCTATCTGCTCTTACTCTTCTGTTTTTGAGTGTGGTATAAGCACTCATAAAGGCCGCATAAAGGCCTTTCCTGTGTAGCGGACCCCTCCTCGTCCCACCCCTGCTTTTGAACATTTTCTTGGTGTCGCCCAAGTGGCAGAAAATTGAGAAAGCTTTGTTAGCTGTCACTAGTGAGAAGAAAAGGATGGTGGGTGTTGAAAGGCCCCAGCCCTGTGAGAATGACGGATAAGAGACACATTTTATCTGCCGGGTCATTGTTCAGAAATCACTTCATTGCTCCCCGCTCGGATCCACGAGCAATAAAGGTGTCATGAGAGTCCATCGTTTCACTTTGTACCACGGTACTTGAGGAAGCAAAGAGCCTGTTTCTATTTCATTGGGAAGAATCCTATGTTTTGTTGCCACTAGTTTACATTTTAAAGGATTAGTTCACCCAAAGAAGAAAATTCTGTCATTATTTACACCTCATGTCATTCCAAACCTGTATCATTTACTTTGTTTTGTGGATCATTGGAGTTTTAATGAATGGTGGCTCAGGCTTTCTTCATAAAGGACACAAAAGTACAATAAAAGTATAATTCAAGTGATTTTTTGCATAAATTCCAAGTCTTCTGGAACCATATTATCACTAAGATACAGACTAAAATGTAAGTTATTTTTCATTAAAAAAATTTTTTTTCCCACACTCGCGCTTCTTGGTGAGTTCATGAGAGAAGTAACAATGACAGATTCATAAACAGATTGTTCTTTCAAGAACTATATTTGTTATTGTCAATATTTAGTTTTCAACCAGATTCATACATTCGAGGAATTTTGAAAACTGGTCGATATTGGATATATTTGTTGCCTGTTGGATATTTAATTGTGCTGGTTAATTTCCCCTATTTTAACATTAGTTATCTGACACGCATGTAAAGTGAATCTTATAATTTTTAACACTGTTAAATGTAATCTTTAGCAAATCTCAAAAATGAATATCCAGTTTTTATAATGTACATTATATTTTTTATTTATATATATATATATATATATATATATATAAAAGACAATTTCTTTACAAAAATTTACATTTAATGCATTTTTGATGACATTATTAATATGTAAGATTATCATAATTAAGAATGTGTCCAAACTTGAAAGTTTATTTTATTCGATCATTTAAAAAAACAATGTTAAAAACAAATTATATTGTATAACCTCACGCCCAAATTAACGGACACACCATCTTCGAAACACACTCGCTAGCTGAAATATTTGAGGCTGTTCGACTTTCTATTAAACCTCATGAAATACTTCTTCATTTTAGCCTTGACATGAAATCTTTGGTAATAAATTCTGATATGGATATCCGAGCAGAGCCTCCACCAGCAGACAGCACAGAAATTGCAATTAACCATCTCATCTTCATTCCCCCTTCTACCGATGTTGATCAGGGAAGTAGGTAAATAGCATCCGCTCCTTCCTCCATCCAAACGCCCCCATTCACATGCAATAAAGATGCATGACTTTTAATTGCGTATACAGAGTCATTTTTAAGGTTTAGCAAACGGACGTTGAATGCATAATTTATCTTTTTTGCAAAATTAATAACGTGAGCACAGACCCCCATAAACCATCACATGCTAACCCAATGCCAAAGGAGTAACAACACCACTAGATAATCACAAACCAGATATTTTCCTTCCATTGACAGATTGCATCAGTAACCTATTGAAGCTGACACACACAATCTCTCTATCTGTTCTTACTCTTCTGTTTTTGAGTGTGGTATAAGCACTCATAAAGGCCGCATAAAGGCCTTTCCTGTGTAGCGGACCCCTCCTCGTCCCACCCCTGCTTTTGAACATTTTCTTGGTGTCGCCCAAGTGGCAGAAAATTGAGAAAGCTTTGTTAGCTGTCACTAGTGAGAAGAAAAGGATGGTGGGTGTTGAAAGGCCCCAGCCCTGTGAGAATGACGGATAAGAGACACATTTTATCTGCCGGGTCATTGTTCAGAAATCACTTCATTGCTCCCCGCTCGGATCCACGAGCAATAAAGGTGTCATGAGAGTCCATCGTTTCACTTTGTACCACGGTACTTGAGGAAGCAAAGAGCCTGTTTCTATTTCATTGGGAAGAATCCTATGTTTTGTTGCCACTAGTTTACATTTTAAAGGATTAGTTCACCCAAAGAAGAAAATTCTGTCATTATTTACACCTCATGTCATTCCAAACCTGTATCATTTACTTTGTTTTGTGGATCATTGGAGTTTTAATGAATGGTGGCTCAGGCTTTCTTCATAAAGGACACAAAAGTACAATAAAAGTATAATTCAAGTGATTTTTTGCATAAATTCCAAGTCTTCTGGAACCATATTATCACTAAGATACAGACTAAAATGTAAGTTATTTTTCATTAAAAAAATTTTTTTTCCCACACTCGCGCTTCTTGGTGAGTTCATGAGAGAAGTAACAATGACAGATTCATAAACAGATTGTTCTTTCAAGAACTATATTTGTTATTGTCAATATTTAGTTTTCAACCAGATTCATACATTCGAGGAATTTTGAAAACTGGTCGATATTGGATATATTTGTTGCCTGTTGGATATTTAATTGTGCTGGTTAATTTCCCCTATTTTAACATTAGTTATCTGACACGCATGTAAAGTGAATCTTATAATTTTTAACACTGTTAAATGTAATCTTTAGCAAATCTCAAAAATGAATATCAACAATTGATTTATGTTGTTTTCTTAATTAAATGACACTATTTTGTCTAAATAAATTTCTTATTTATTTAGACAAAATAGTATAGAATTTTAATATCTGAAATGTATTGTTTGACAGACAAGAATTTTAATATTGTGCTTCCTTAGTTGATTAAAAAATTATTTATTATTCATTTATTAATGATTCACAAAACTTTATTGTGCCGCTAGAAGATCTGTAATGTAGTGCACAAGTTGTATGGACTACTTTTATGATACGTTATATGGCTTAGCACCCTCTTTATCCTTTTGTGTTCCATGGAAGAAACACAGTCAGATGACAGAATTTATATTTTTTGGGTGAACTAATCTAAAAACGGATAGAAAGCGTCATTTGTATGACTTGACAGAAGAAGTTTTAAAAGAGCATGTTTGCGTACATTGAATAATGACTGAACTGACTGAACTAATTGGAGATGAAACAGACGCCTGAGGCAAACCATTTCTCATCACTTAGCCAGTGTAGCAAGTGTAGCAACATTGTGGCCACGGATCTGTTGTGTTGTTTTATATTGTGGTTGTGGTAAGACAGGATACATTAAGGACATAAAATGTTTTCCAAGTCAAGTTACAATACACTTTTTATTCAGTGTAGCCTTTATTCTTTTGTTTGTTAAAGTAAACAATGGTAAAATGCACACAATCACTGTTTACCAAAATTGCCCACAGTGGCATCATCATTTTAAACTTTTCCATGCTAGAGTTTGGTACCGAGAGGCAAATCCACAAGATGTTCTTTTTTAAACAACAATTTTGGAATACTGACATCCGCATCATATATTTATGGATTTGTGGCTTTTAGAGTATCAAAGCAGAACAACTACAGCTCAAGTCACACAAACATTGTCACTCAGTAGACATTACAGCAAAGAAATATTGTCAAACATCAAAAGCAATTGAGCTTCACAGCCTCTGAACAGATGTTCTGTCGTTCCATTTCATTGAGCCTTGAGAAATCCCAGCGATGTGGCTGTATAAAGACATCTTAAATGAATAGTTCACACATAAATGGCACTGAAAAAATGATTATTTACTCATGTTGTTTCAAACCTGTATACTGTAAATTTTTCCATTGAACACTAAACACATTTTTGTAGAATCATTTCACAGCTTTTACCAAATAACAAAAGGCAATACATGGCTGATATTAAAATTGTACATTATTTTGTCTTAAAAAAACATTAAAATCTAAAACCAGTATTTCAAATGCCACAAATGAATTCATCATCAGCATCACAGCAATATAATGTACAGTATACTATAATATATATATAAGTTGATACTATTTTATTAATATGATTAAAGTTTTTTGTGTGACTATAAATGTCATTTAAATGTAAAAAATAATGAAATTGAGCATGTAGAATTTAATATACAATGTTAGCCGGTACTAATAAATTAAAAAAATATATATTTTTTGGCCGAAAAACCAATATGGTACAAATATAGTGTGCATATATTATACCTTATATGTTTTGGTTTTTTTTGACTACGCCTTGAAATGTTATGAAATGCTATTGCATACCAATTGTTCCACTTAAAAAAAACAAAAAAAGGATTTTGGAAGCATGTTGGTGAGTACTTATAGACGTCATTGTTAAATGCAAAAAATAAGAAAATAATTTTTTGGCAGTGTAACATTTTCAGTTCCCTTAAAAAGTTAATTCACCCAAGCTCTAAAATTCTCTCCCTATAATTCTTCAGAGAGGATATATTTCAAACTATTCTTTCCAATGCAACAATAACGATTAGCAACTGGACTGGTCAAGCTCCTAATGAAATAAAAATACTTTTGATCCAGATTGAATGTGAAGCCTGAAAGAGTG